>NC_092636.1:1077056-1165134 GCF_039555335.1 Amphiura filiformis
GTAATGAACTTTGATTGTTTTGGGTACAAAAATTCATACTCCACAACTTGAGATCAAATTTGAGCTATGATTGAAACAGAACGTAATCCAAATATTATAGACAATCACCCAAACAAAGCAGGTATAAGTGAAAAGAAATTAAAATGTTAATGGAAATACACTAGAAATGTACCGTATTCATTACATTAACCGCCCAGGGCACTTAACAAAGACATTTTGGGTGGGCGCTTATTTTTTATATTGTTTACATAATTGTGTGTGTAAAAATGGCTCAAAATATGGATTTTATGTGTAAATGGTTCTGTGTTTGATGTGTACTTGGATCCTGCACATATTGATAGAGGATCATCACGGTGCAGTTAAGTTGCTGGGTGGGCGCTTATAGGGGCATGAGCAGTTAATGGAACGAATACAGTATGAGAATTTAACATATGGACATGAGAAATTAACTAAAAGCAGAATGAATATAACTAGCAAGAACACAGATGGCATCATTATTAACTATCATTATAGCTCATAATGCACAAACTTATCATTATCATTAAGGAATGGGATATTAACGTTTAGCGATGTTTTCACATATTTTTTGTGGGAGCTGAGAGTACACAGACCTATCAATTGCATTCTTAGTACGAGGAATGTCCTTCTGATATCAAATAATTTTGATTTTTGAAATTGTGATATAATACAAATTTTATGACAAATTATTTAAATTTAATATTTAATTTTTTGATATTTAACAGTCCTCGAAGTAAACTTTATAAATCTAATGATATGTACTGAAAGTGTAAGTAGCTGGGATAAAAAGCCGATGATCAATTGCACATTTTGACCGTTCATATTATTGATAGACATTTTTTAAAAAAAAAGACCTAATTTTTTTGGTGTTTTTGGGAAAAAATTCCATATTTTCAATACGAGAGGACAAAATGGTCAATTGATCGTCGGCTTTTCATCCCAGCTACATACACTTTAAGTATAAATCATCACATTTATAAAGTTTACTTCGAGTACTGTTAAATATCAAAAATATCATTTTTAATCATTTGCCATAAAATGCGTATTACATCACAAATTTCAAAAAATCAAAATTATTTGATATCAGAAGGACATTCTTCGATTCAGAATGCAATTCGATATGTCTGATGTGCTCTAATGTCCCACAATAAATACTGTCCAAACGTTCATACCCCATCCCTTAAGGTTACCAATATCAATAAAACAAAACAAAGTGCACATCAATTCATCATAAAGTTCACCTCATAATAAAATGAAACTCATCCTCCTACATGTAGATTGCATTTTGTACATAGTCTCTCTTCTGGAGGTAATCTTGGTGAGGAAGACCCATTTCAAAAATGTAACTTATGGCTACTTATCCGCAATATACAAAGAGAAGATCGCAATTGCCGTTTTAGGAACATAACATAATTTTCAATTGAAAAGGAATGTTTAAATTTACAATATGGGAGTTGATGAACTGTGCTATCAGAGATGAGAGTATTGTGGCATAACTTATACTATAAGTAAAGTGATAAAATAATGAAGACCTGATAAAATAGAATAGAACTATAAAGAGAATAAATCAAGGTGCAAGATTTGGTCATTCAATTCGTCTTTGCATATAGAACCTTCATTTGGTTTTCAAATTAATGAGATGGAGAACCTTTTCATCGTCCATGATACACCAGTTGCTAGCTATCTGCTAAATTAACCCACAGCGAAACCAAGACACTGAATGTGGAAGTGTGCTATTTCAAAGACAAACAATTATCCGCAGGACCCAAATGAAATTAAGCAGAAAGTAAATTACATTTTCCATGAAACTAGAGCTGAGAATGGAATGTAAGAAACTGTTATTTAGAGGTGTTTGACTCACCTTGATGCTGTTGCTATGGGGAATGAGAGAAATGGAGCCCAAGGTGGTTGGTTGGTGTCTATGAGATGGAGAGAAGCACAGAGAGTGATAGGGAGGATATGTATGGAAAGGAAGAGAGACAAGAAAAATAAGTGAGTTTATCAGGCCCGTAGTCAGGATTTATCGGGGGTGGGTCCTAAAAAGTGAATCTTTGAATTTTGTCTTCAAAAAAGGATTTTAAATGTTTTTACTGAACAAAATGGGCCTTATGTGAATTTTTTTCCTTCAAAAATGGTGGAATTTCAACATTTTATAGCAAAAACTCTTTTTATTTGGTTTGGCATTGGGGTGTGTTGCACTCTCTACAATCTTCACCCCAGAGAAGTAAAAAAAAAAAAAAAAAATAACAAGGAAAATGTGTCACATATCTTGCATTACACATAATCTGCAAAGCATTCATTCATTTTTCAAAGGCATTATCTTTGTACCAGTGATTTCCTGTCAGGAAATCATCAAAAATCTGATTGTATAGGCCCTAATGAATTTTTATCGTATTTGTATTGTATAAAATTGCTTACACATACCTACTCTGCATGGATAGAAGGATGAATTGTGACATTTGATTCAATATTGGCAACCTCTGTATGTCTGGCAGATAATTTACTACATGATCATCCACTCTCAATTGAATAGAGCCTTAATTGCATTTTATTCAGCAATACTGCTTTCATCATTTTGTCATTTTTAAGAATAATTATTTGAAAACATTCACTTTTAAATTATTTTAATTTGAAATATTTTTATACTTTTCTGAGGAAAAATCCAATAAAACCATGTGTTCATCTGTTCATGACACCATGTAGCAAAATAGGGGTCATAAATGCCGGGCATAATGCTTCCTAGCTCTATGGTGTTAGGTTGACAGTAAAGTGGAGTATACTTGACTCATTATCAAAGCATAAGGATATCCTGAGTAAACCAATATTAAGGCCATCCAGCCGCATAGGTCATTAGATGTAATCGTATCTATATATAAGAGAAAAACAAGAATATTGTTTATCAGAGCAGGTATGGATACAACTATGGACACCATAACAAAGCAAACCGCAATCATGTTCCCAATTTAAACTTGAAATTGCAGCTCTGCTATAATTAAAGTTGCTGCCACCCTAGTGGCTGCCACAATTCTTTTGCATAATTTTGCTGTGAGATATTGAGTTTTCCTGGAAGTAGTCTTTTGCCTTTGAACTGGCCAGGCTGGGTATGTACCTGGTTCTTTAAAAAAAAATTATTATGATAATGGGTTGGTTGCCAAAAACAAAGAGAAACCAGGAAGCTCACATAGCAAAACATCAAAAAGTATAAGAACATAATGTAAAGTGGATACAACCATGACACAATGACTTAAAAACATGAGGTGACCAGATGGATGGCTAGTGAATTCCAGATTTGAGGAGCATAATTTGAAAGAAAAAGTTCAAGTTGCGATCAATTAGGGTACAAGTGCCTTAAAGAATATGGCATATTTCACATCCATTTTCAATTCAATCAAACAATGCCTGTAGCTAGCATACTCATGAAGTGAGACTGTCAACAACTAAATACCATCAGGTGAAGGTTACTTCTAAGGAAGTAGGCCTACATGTCTGCACAGGGTTTATGTAATCCTGCATTGGCCCATATCCATTTGGATCACATACTGCCTCTGCTATATGAAAACCTATTTATGTAGTCAGTCACTTGATCGGATGGGGTTCTCCCTGGTTGAGGGTATACAGGGATGTGTCACGGTTGTGGGGTACCTTTTCAGCAATTTTGGAATATCGATGGGTGGGTTTTCAGGCAAAAGTGCCCCTAAAAGCGCCCAATTAGGGCAAATTTGGGTACTTTTTGGGTGTTTTTTGTGAAAAATTGGTATACTGATGGGTGGCAAAAACAGCAAAAAGTATGTCATCATCATCATCATCTTCCGATACTGTGCAGAAACCTCCATTGAGTATACTACATTAGTTGTGGTGCATTCAAGTAAGTGCAGACAAAGAGTGCTGATCCTATATACAAGGTGAATGTGCAGCTTAATGTAGGCCCATTCCCGTAATTTTTCAAGACCCCCAGCAAGGTTTGCGCAGTATTTTTGTGGACTTGAGTGCGTATCAGACATTTTGAATACAAGGAATGTCCTTCTGATATCAAGCAATTTTGATTTTTTTTTTAATTGGCGATATAAAACAAATCATGGCAACTTATTAAAAATTGATATTTTTTTATTTTTCGAAGTAAAATTTATAAATCTACTGATGATGTACTTAAAGTGTATGTAGCTATATTAAAGACTATAATTGTTTTATATTGCGAATTTCAAAAAATTAAAATTATTTGATATCATAAACACCCTGTTAATGGACTAAACATCTTAGTTAATCCAAACATTTTATAATTGTTACTACATTCTACAGAAATTAATTTCATGCAATTGTAGGCACCTGTGAGCATTTTGCAGACTTTGTATTCGTTTTTGCATTCTGATATTGTATATTAAACATAATACCATAAACTTAATGACATAAGTGAACCTGGTGTGTACTTTCGTGGAGCTATAGGTAATTAAAATAATGACAAGTCGCCAATTAAATGATTTACATTTACTCTTCTAAATAACTCTAAACCAATTTCTTTTCTGATTAACATTTTATAAAAAACATAGGCCTAATACTGTTTTCAACAAGTGATTGACATTTTATATGAAATCTATACAAGAAACAGCAACAAGTTGTCCTTATGATGATAGTATGCGTCAACATTTGGAAAAATTGTAAATGAATTACCATTATTAAATTTTAGGTTTTAAAATATAACTTGAGGTGTACCACAAGGGTAAATTCTTGGACCCCTATTATTAATATATACGATAATAAATACATCAAAGAAGTTCCCATTAAATTCTCTCTGCTGATTACACAACAAATTATATTCACTTTTGAGAAAGCTTAGGTTTTTAGCACAAGTCTTCACATACATAATGAAAGCCGGTGAGATAATTTCACTGACCATCCAAGATTTGAACCTGGGACCTTCAGATCACTGGACCGATGCTCTTCCAACTGAGTGAGCATGAGTCAGATGGAGAAGAACAGTGATGTACAAAGGATGTTATGGATGGCAATCATGGTTGTATGCAATCAACAAAGAGCTAAATGCTTATGCAAAATTGTCGACAGCAATGCACCATTCATTAGCGTCAGTGACCTTAATTCTGATCCCTTTGGAAATTCCTTTTTCATCTTCTTCAAAAATCAGAGATTTGATTCCATATAAGTTATAAATCATGAACATGAGTACTGGGGAAGAACGTCATTTTGGAAAGGTTACTATCAACGGATTTCGTAAAAAATTTTCGATATGTGTTGCTATTAATATTATTAGAGAAATAATGTTGACATATAAAATGGAAATAAATAGTTCGGTTTCTTTTATGACTGCAAGAATTTGGTGATTTTCAGTGACCCACACCTATCAATAAACGAATCAATTAAAATGGTTCCATTTTCAATGTTATATTATATGCTATATTTTGTATTTTCAACTAGTGACATTATTTCACTGAAACCTAATGTATGCCAGCATGTATGACTGTGCGTGCATAACACGGAAGTGAATTCAACCATGGCAACTCACTCGTGATTGGTTAGTATTGTATCCAAGGTCATGCGTTTGAGTTGCAGTTTGAAAACGCTGTAAAAATACGATCACTGGTTGGATCAAATACAGTTGTTGAAAGCTGTGTTCATTGAAATTTTGGAGCGATTGCTGAATAGTGTGCAATTCTACTAGTCTTATTACAAGACTGCCCTACCCCAACCCTAAACCCTAACCCTAAACTCTGTAAACGAGGACTGGCAAAATTTCTATTATAGTGCACCAGGACTAGATTTGCCATTGAATATCCCAGCCCCTGGATCCCAGCTTCACTTTACAGCAAGTAATAATTAATGAGGATAAAGCATTGCATCACAAGGTGAGGGTTTTACTTATTCATGAATAGGCAACATCTGCTATTCCCCTTTAATTTCCTGGCTGCAAATACAGATCAAATAAACCTTCTGCTTTAAGGGTGCACACTTCCTTTTTGCAGAATGCAATGATGACAAGACAGCTTGAAGATGCAAGGGATGCAAAACTTACATGTATACACTGGCCCTTATAGAAACAGGTTTGCGCAGATCCAATTCAAAAGGTAGTACAAACTATTCTTTGTCAAAAGTGTCATGATGGTCAAGACATTGAGGGACTGTATAGAGGTTCTATAAGCTGCATATCCTATTCAGCATCTGCTATACCTGAGGACTTTCAAAAGAAGTATATGCATGTGCAACCATGATTGTTTCAAATAGCCCGCCAAATTCATGCAGGCAACTCCAAGGTAGTGCATTGAATTGGTTGGAGTGAGAAATACTACGAGAACCAGTGCCTTTTGTTAGAAGTCACATATGAGTAAAGTGGATAACCTCTATTGAGGCAAGAGACCATTAAGATGTACATCTTGGAGTGTGACAGAGTAAAGGAGGTGAGCAGCTAGCCGGGGCAGCTAGCTTAGACAATCGAAAATAGATGACTAAAAATAATGTCACATGATCTCAGGGTGCCATTATGTGATACACATGGGTACTGACATTACAGCTTCTAGATAGCATGTGTAGAAAGTGACCTTTGACACAGGGTGTGGTCTTCTTGTACATTTGCATGTAAAGGCGGCAAGCATGTCTATATTTTGCAACAAAATGTTGACTTTCTTGCAACTTTGTAATGTTATTGTAAGAGTTTCTGTCAATAATTATTTTTTCCTGTTGGTCAATACTTTCAATAGTATTTCAATATATCCGCATACTGTGATAATATATTAAGAATTCAGTTATAAAAATGACACCCATAATTGCAGTACTTCTCCATGTGATAATTTGTACTGAGCACTTCCCTGGAGGACAAACCACTTTTTTTTACCTTATGTAAACACATATTCTCAACCCAATATTCTAAATTGCTACACATTCACTGCAGTTAATATACCATGACAATAGTTTTAATTTAAAAACCTATAAAAGCGTGCATCCTCTATATAGCCGTGCTTTATCGCCATGTCACAGATTATAATTAAAAATATGCCGCTGAATTTTTTGTACTAAGCAATTAAATTTTTTTCAAAAACTAATAATAATTGTTTATAAATGATACTCGTGGGTGTAAACAAACTGTGGACTGGACCATAAACTGTATATAAATAATATAAATAAATAAAGCCCACAGATAACGGCTTCAAAATTGATGTAAATAAAAACAAATTGAAAGTGACATGTAGAATCCAATTAGCTCTGCGTGGTTGCCTCCTGAGCGCTGTAATTTCTATTTCGTTACATGGTATAAATGCTTTATTTTTGAAGAATCATTTTTTCACAAACACATAAGTGTAGTCTTTGACATCTTACTTGGATTCTGAATTTTAATAATTTTTATTGGTGTACTCTGCAAGACTATTATAGATACATTTGTAGTAATTTTGTAAATTGAAAGTGCTCATATTATTTTGCAAAATGAGATTATTCGTGAAATTAATTTGTACTACAGAATGCATTCATGTAATGTATATGAAGTGATTGGAAATCTCACATTAGCCAAACGCACAGATTTGTGAGATATTTAATATGATGCCCTGGTGGTCTATTCGGATATAGGTTGGTTATTAGGATAATGTGGTATGATAATACTTTATTGATGATCAATGTTAGTTTTGTTAATGCTCTGCGTGCTAGCCATGTGCTTCAACGGAAAAAGTTGAAGTTTTGAAATATTTTCTCAAAATATCAAGAGCTATCTTAAGAACTACTGAACCAATACTAGACTTGTTTGTACTCAATTTAATGCATTTTTCATGCTGATTCCAAATATGGTCATGAAAATTTACATTTCTGAAATTTTTGAATTAAAAAAATAAAATTGAAACATGTTGTCTGCATTTGACACCCAGTGAAGAGAGTTAAGATTATGTAATCATAATTATATTGGTACATAGCTCTATATGCTATTCCTATTATTGTCTTGTTGTCATGTCTTTGCTGTTGTGTATATAATACTAAACAGATGAAATAAAGAGGAAGTAGAAGGAAAATAAATTGGAATGAGAGAGAATGAAGAAAAGGAAGATGGAAGGAAGGATGAAATAATGGAAAGAAACAAAGGAAAAAGAAAGATGAGAACAAACAAATGATAATACAAAAGAGTGAGAGAGAAAAAAAGGAAGGGAGTAGAAATAAGTAGTAAAGGGACTGTTATTTTGTTTGGAGGAGGGGGGAACTACATGTGTGGGGGGCTATAAATAAAGTCTGAAAATGTCACTAAAAATAACGGCCAAAATTGTAGTTGCACTCAAAGTGTTCACATTTTCGCTATATGCTTATTCTTTCCAAATTAAATCTTCGGAGCTCATATATACATTTCCTGGCTTTTTTGAAAAAAATTGTTTTGGGTCAGTGTGTGCCAAAATGGGGCTAACGCTTTTTCAAATCGAGATGGAGGTCATAAAATATATCTGTGGTCACTGACATATTGGTGACCCCTTCAGAAGAAAATGATAGTTCTGTGAAAGGCAGTTTAGGGAAGAATAGAGAAGGAATTAGAAATGATTTGTATAGAAGTTGAGTGAAAAGAAAGGCGAAGGATAAAAGAAAGAAAAAATGATGAAGATACAAAGGCGGTAGAAACACGTTCCTGCTACCCCCAGTGTGATGCGCCAAGCCTTGTCAATCCTTCATTAAACAGAGATGTAATACTTTACCCTGCAGTGTTTGTTTTCTCATCTGATACCAAATACTATCAAAGTGACAATTTTCGTGTTATTAATTTTTTACGCTTTGCCAAAATATAAACTGTTTCACGTATTTTAAAATTTGTGGTTCTAAGTTTCCTTACATTGCCCTATACACAAAAGGAATATATTTGTGCGTTATTATTTTCGTGGTAGCAGCTAGGAACGCGAAAAGTGCAAAAATAAACGTAGCGCGAAAATGTCCATTTGTACAGTACCTAATGGCCATATGGCAAATCATGGGAAACCATTTGGGATGCCATCAATTAAAAAGGCTCTCATCAGCCAATATCAAATTTCGCTTTATTATTTTATATCATTCCATATATTACCAGCTACAATATGCTGCAAACCCTACCAAAATTGAACCTTTCATTCCTGAGATACTGCTCTTTTCACGTTTCTAAAAACAATAAAATACAAAAGCAACGAAACACTACCGTTAGCGGTACTCAAAATTATTTTTACCTACATCAAACTCATTTCATTACATCACAATTTACAAATTTAGGTCACAGTACATAGCAGGAATAGGTCAAATGCTTTCATCTGTGGTGTACTAGGGTTTTAATATGAAAGAGGATTCTTTAAAACTCAATTATATAGTTTTGACTTTTGTATTGAGGCAATTAAGTTCTTGATTTAAATATGTGTTAGTAGTAAAAAGTGATCAAATCATGAGAAATCCAGGTTACTGTATTTCATTAAACCTGGACTTTTTAAACATCTTTTCTTAATTTTGGCAATGAAAGAAGCTTATAAAATGACTTACAAATGAAGACATGTAAATAAAAACCTGTTGTAGGGGCCCCAATTGACCCAGATTTTGCATTTTGGGAATATTAAAATGTTTCTTTATATAACACTTGAAAAATCAGCCATTTCCTTTTGAAGATTGTGATTTGGAATGGATTTTTTAAAACAAATATTTGGTGATTTTAGGGTTGTTTGCAAAACAATAAATAAAAAAATGAAAAAGTGATGGACCGCTTCGAACCTACTTAAAAGCGTGTCCCACAATATAGAACAGATTTTTTGTAACCTTATTCTTAATTAAACCTGGTGAATCTTTAGGTACACAAAGAGAAACATTCCCAAGATGTAGGTCACAGAAAACATTGCATGAATGAGTAAAATGCTTTCTGTCTCTAATGCGATTTATGATTTGATTATTAAGAAAAAATGGAAATGATCAACTCAGTTAATCATTTTATTAATGATTTTTTTGATAATGTGAAAGTAATCACATACCCAGTGGGCATGAAATTGAGTCATGAGGAGTACCTGATAGATTATTAAAGTTGTGTTCACATTGTCGGACGTACGCCCGGCGCAACTTGGTCGGCGCAACTTGCTAGGAGTAGTAGTGGTAGGCGCTGCCAGAGTAATGGCAGTGTGAACAATGGTCAGGCGTACATCCGACGATTTACTCCTGAGTTAAGCAAGCTGGGTGTAACCTCCGCCAGGCGTAAGTTGCAATGTGAACGCTGCTAGTCCTGGCACCCGGTGTAAGTTTGACCTTTTGTTGGTCAGAACAAAGACATTACATATCGTGTGGTTGAAAAAAGGTCACGGAGACACCGGAAGTTGGTAGCCGATGTTTATGCCGACCAGAAGAGAATGCTTGGTGGAACTGCGGCGTAGTGCTAGGAGTAGGCTAGGTGTGCACACGCGGTAGGAGTAGCGAAAATATTTATGGAATTTTTATTAATGTTAGCGTAACTTTACGCTGGGTGTAAATCAAAATGTGAACACGACTATATAGATTGTGATGTGAGATCTATGTAGTCACTAGTAGGTCACATTTATATACAGCATGAAGCGCAAACATGCCCTACCTTCGTTATCTCCCGGGGAGGCACTCACTAAAAATGGATGATAACTGATGGGGATGTGTGGCCATATTGACCTCCATTTTTGAACTCCCTTTCACCTAGTGACCCCTTTTTGTTTTTCTGAACTCTCTCTCGCCCAATGACCCACTTTTTGTTTTCCTGTCACCAACAGACCCCCTTTTTTCAAGACCGTAGTTTTTTAACAAAAAATGCCTCTAGAGTAGAAATTATTATGTATATAGATGCAGGTCTTATGCGCTTCAGATACTGTATAGGCCTACATACTTATGTAGATGTTTATGTTTTGCACAACATGATCTGTTAACAATCCAGATGTGGGTTCAGAATTCAACAGCGTTGTATAGATGGGCCAGGGGGGGGGTCACTACCATTGTGGCCTGTACACCATCCGCGATAATCAACTTTTGAAAAGCACCCTAAACAAGGATTTAACCTTGGCTAAAACAATACCCTAAACAGGGATTTTATTCCTTGCATGAATTTCATACCCTAAATTTCATTTTCGCGTATTAGCAATTGCAATTTTGCTACCCTTTTTTCCCATTTTTCACGTTTTTGACACCCTAAACACGGTATGCGCATATCGTGCCTACCCACGAAAAAATGCGTTTTCATTATCGCGGATGGTGTACAGGCCACAATGGGAGTGACCCCCCCGGGTAGATGGGGAATGGTAAAGCGATTCCAGCTGTGTGCTTTCAGGGAAGTAACTTGAGTGACTTAATTGGAAGATTCCTTACTCCAAGCAACAACATAATGTAGCGTCCATTTCAGATGGACGGTAGAATACTGTTACGGTAACTTTGTAATACATTGATTTTGCCATTTTTTGCGCCTGTCAAAATGCACAAAACTGTTTATGTACAAAACTTTCATATTAGGAGACTGTAAAAAATGTAATAAAAAAAGCAGATTTTTATACTGGCTATGGCTGTATCAAAATGATTATCACCGGGTTTTTGGTGTTTTTGCAAAACCAGCTATTGCAAATGCAACATTGATCAAGCATTTTCAACAATTTGATAAGACAATGCCTCTTCAAATGTAATAATTTTGGTTGAAATTTATTTGTTTTTTGACTTGAGGGATGATGATGGGCACATAGACTAAGTACTTGGAACAAGATTGTTAATTGATAGCCATGGTAGCTCTTGTAGTGACTCCTCAAAGTAATTAAAGGATCAAAAAATGTCATTCATTATTTTTCAAAAACAAAATTATCTTTCAAGATGTTTTAAGTGCCAGATGAAACAGTCATGACGAGATTTTTACAGTAGGCTTGTTCAGACGGTCGCTTGTAAAGTCGCTTGTAACTACATTCAAATGTAAACTTGTATGTAGTGCCCGTCAAACGCATTTATGTAGCTACTTGCAAGTTACAAGTGGACGATTTTACATGTAAGATATCTTACATGTAGCGAGTAACAGATTCAAATGTAAGACCAGTGTGAACAAGACTTACATGTTAGTCGCTTCCTCAAGCATGACCTTGATTACCCAATCCTATTCTGATTGTGCATAATCATGGCATAATTTATCGTGAAGGTCACTCTTACAAGTGAGTTGGCTTACAAGTAAGTCCAGATGGACACACACTCGCTTGTAGCATAATTTAATTGCTGGCTCGCTTGTAAGTAACATTCAAATGTAGGCTACCGTCTAAACACACCTAGTGTTTAGTAGGGCATGGACAAGGCCACATAATATAAAAGATATTTCGATTATTTCAGTATAAGTATGGTTAAGATAATCTGGATGAAATTTCATTTCAGCAAGCTAATAGTATTAACACCATTTCCTTTTTTTTTTAATAACGATTCTCAGATTTCATTTCAAATTTCATTTTAATGAGCAACAAGCTAAATCACACCTGGGTTATTAAGTGTGCTTTTCAGCTCCACTGGTTCACTAAGGTAAAGTAACCAATTATCCAAACTCATTTAAGGGTGGTCTTAACCCTGGAATTATGGAAACTTTCGGGCTTCATAACTGCTAAATTATTAGTCTAAAGAATATAAAAGTATACATTTTTAGACTGGAAATGACTTGCTGAATTCATCTGTGAGGTCCAATTTGGGCCAAAATGCTCATTTTTGGAGAAAATCCCAAAAACGGGTTTTTTGGCCCAAATTTGTTCTTGAAACGTAACAAAAAAATTGTTTGGCCAAAATTGTTTTTAAATTAATTTTTAAAAACTAGATAAAAATATCTAGGGACCGTTTTTTTATTTTTTTGAATTTTGACCAACTTTGAGAAATTTGCACCAAAAATTTTCAAAAAAATCATAAAAAAGCCTGATTTTTAGCCCAAATTTCAAATATTTTTGGTGAAGTTGGTCAAAATTCAAAAAATGAAAAAACGGTCCCTAGATATTTTTATCTAGTTTTTAAAAATTAACAAAAAAAAATTTTGGCCAACCAATTTTTTTGTTACGTTGCACGAAAAAATTTGGGCCAAAAAACCCGTTTTTTGTGATTTTCTCCAAAAATGAGCTTGATAACTTGATCTTTGACAAATACGGAATTTTGGTGACCAAAAAACACACATCGATTTCAAAAATAAAAACGCTACGCTGATTGCCCAGCAAAAATGTAAAATTTTTTTGTTTTTGTGTGAGTATTTTTTGTCATTAGTGTTTTTACATTTTATTCCTGTGGATTTGGAGATTTCCTGGACCTATAGCCAAGTGCTGGGGTCATTTTTTAATTTAAAAAAAATAAAAGTTGTAATTTATGTTTTTCATAATCATTTTCATATTATATTAATACAGGGTTTTTTTAATGCATTTCAAAATGCATTTTGAGCAAAGAAATATGATTTGCACTGTAAAATAACACAATAAATTGGTATTGTCAGAACTCCAAAAATGACCACAGCCTGATGATATTTTATATACACTTATTTGACTCACTTATAAGGAAACTTGATATAAGTAGGTCAAGTCTGATTTGGCTTTGGTTAAAGTTGAATTGTGCCTTATGAGTGCAATCTTTCAAATCTTTCATCAATTTTTAGTAAAGTGTGATATTCAATATTATATATCATAAATAATAAATATCAAATATTGTGAAAAGCACCTCAAAATGCATCACTGTACTTTGAACATCAGGATCAGATATCCTCCATGCATGCGACCATAGTTCACATCATTGGCCATACTTGGATGGTGACAGTGGCAGAGTTTGAGCCATCTTATGGGGGGGTGGCACCAACAATGATTGGGGAGAACCAAGCCTGATTGGGGAGCACAAGCAGTTTTTTGGCAATTTTCCTATGGGGTTTTCTAAATTTTCTAAATTGATTGGGGGCACATGCCCCCCTGCCTCTATGGATGCTGCACCAATATATCCAAATATCATCAGGATGGATTGAGACAACGAGTGCTTTCACCCAAATCTTTTGAAAACTGATATGCGATATGTAGTGTACAGATATGAATGAGTTGGCTCTCTATACCCATTGGCTTAGGAAGATTTACAACATGGGGGAGGCTGAAACTCCAGGGGGGGGTGGGCGGGCAGAAAGGTATTCCAGTCCCTGCACCAAAATTATTGAGCGGGCTGACCCGCCCCCAAGTGCCCCCCCCCCTTCCTAAGCCTATATACCTATCTCCAATAGATAGAGTACTATCATGGTTCATTTTCCCGATCTAAATAAACCATGCATCATGTATGGAGAGCAGAAGTCTGAATTTAAATGGCAGTTTTTGCTAATTAAATTTTAAAAGTCAATACCCCAACAAGTTGCCATCATCAGATGGTACTGTGACCCTAACCATTAGGCCCTTCACAATTGATCCTTAGTTTCCTGTTTCATGGTTGAAAACAAGGAACGAGGCGACTTTTAATTATTAATTATTAATTATCTATTATTTTCTTTATTTTAAAACAAGATGTCGTAACTTACATCAACTCGCTTTTGACAAGGAACATGCATTTAATTATTTTACAACTATGTTTGATTTTATACATAAGTAATGGTAGGCCTACTGCAAAACAGATATGTTCCTTGTTTATTCATCATTATAGGTGATATGAGCCAAGTCAGAAAGTAGCAAATGGAAGTCATTAAAAGTTATTTTAATAGAGAAAATCCAAAATAAAAATAAAATAATTAAATATTTTGCAATTCTCTACTTTGGATGCAGGCGGGAAACAGGAAACTAAGAATTAATTGTAAAGGGCCTTAGGCCTTGATGCATGGGCAACCAGACTTTTTACTTTTGTATACTTATATGTATATTACTTTAAAATGCTTGGGGCCCGGGGGCTTGGGGAGGGGGGCATTTTCACAAAAATACAACATTTTATAATCAGGTGTGCGAAATTGATTAATTTAGCTGATTTTAAAGCACAAGTATTGAAGATGGAGCATAAAATTGGGTCAACCTTTTCATTCCCAAAAGGTGTACTTTTTACATTAGTCTGTTTATAAAGTCCACATTTTGAAAACACATGAAAAAAAGAAATCTATTATTTTATGATTTGAAATAATCATATTCATAAATCAAATTTGATATTAATGTCACATTTCATTTTTGTTGTTGTTGTTAAATTATTGGGTCAAAATATTAATGCTCTGCGTGCTTGAGCCATGCACTTCAATGGAAAAAGTTTGTCAAAATATCAAGAGCTATCTTAAGAACTACTGAATCAATACTAGGCTTGTTTGTACTGGTTTTAATGCATTTTTCATGCTGATTCCAAATACAGTCATGAAAATGTACATTTCTGACATTTTTGAATTTTTGAATTTTTTTAAAACTTGTCGTCTGCAGTCGACACACCTGTGCGAAG
Source organism: Amphiura filiformis (assembly GCF_039555335.1). Classification (NCBI taxonomy): domain Eukaryota; kingdom Metazoa; phylum Echinodermata; class Ophiuroidea; order Amphilepidida; family Amphiuridae; genus Amphiura; species Amphiura filiformis. The sequence continues at coordinate 1,092,423 of NC_092636.1, forward strand.
AGAGTTAATATTGTTGGGTGTATGTGATCATTGCTTGATATTTATGTTTTAAAAGATATTTATATATAGTACAATATATAGTGTTCTGTGCATGCCCAAAAGGCTTGCATGAACATATACATAGAATACATTCATCATGTTTTAGAAGTCGCAATATCATCTATAATATCATAATTCCCATACAGACCCATGCAATTCAATTTAGCAAATTGCCAAAGCCAAACAAAAGATGTGTATGACATTTTCATCAGGAAATTGTAAATTTGGTTAGTTTTTACAAGAATAAATGTCAAAAATGATAAAAAATATATTTATCAAGTGAAAAGTCTTCTTTTTTTTGTCTAATGATGATATCCTACATGTTTGCAGTTCTATTATCTTATCTGAGAAACCAAATAATATGAATAAATTGGAAAAAGAAAAGAAAAGAAAGTACTTACAGTTTTAACCTAGAAATGATACTGGTAAATCTTTACACATTTTATCTTTTTTTTTTTTTTGTCAGTCCGATGCATTGTGGTAACATCTTAAATTTTGTATTATATAGAGATATAGAAGCCATATATCTACAAAAAGCCATATATCTGCAATAGCTGCTCTATAGACATTTGACAATTTACTGCATTCTATATTGTGCACATCTATAAAATCTAACACATGGCAGCTATTGCACAAATCCCTCTCTGTATGCGTATGTGTGTACTACAGATTAACAAAAATCTAGAATGATAGGCAGGGGAAATCAGGGGAAAGTCATTACTGTGCAGAAGAATAAATGTCATTCGGCATTCAATCTGGCTAAAAAAGTATTTTTTGACATTTATAAGGCAGCTTTGACAATGCACTAATCATAGTCATTTTAGTTGTTCAACTTGAAATAGTGCATTGTATTGCAGACAGTGTTCAGAAAAGAGGTATTTTCCATTTATACCATTTTTCGTGAATTATATTTGCATCTGGGAAATGAGTCAAGGTTTCAATGTTGTATGATAAAGTAGTTTAAAGCAATAATGTGAGATTTCCATAAACGATAGATTCTAATTTGTTTTCCACAAAATTAAGTTTTCATTATCATGTTGTCTCCTTTAATTTTAAGCTGACCAAATTTCAGCCATCGCTAATAACTTTCTTTCTTAAATTGACTGTTTCTACACCTTTTGGATACAATTAAAATACCTCTATTATTTTATTTTATCTATTGCTAAAAATTTATCTTCAAGGTGCAGAAGTCAACAGGTTTTCCCTCATGATTTTACCAAATTTTTTCTTTGCAATTTTCACATGTAAAAACACGTTTTGATTTTGAATAAATACCTGATAGGATTGCACATATATATGTCCAGCATTCCACTTGTCTCTTTTGACTTTATCATTGGGTTTAGCAGTTCCATATCTTCAATATGAAAGGTCAACATTTTCAATTAATCGTCAGCTTTTCCTCCCAGATACATACACTTTAAGAATATATCATTAGATTTATAAAATTTACTTCGAGGACTGTTATATCAAAAATTTGAAAAATATCAAATTTTAATAATTTGTCATAAAATTTGTATTATATCGTGAATTTCAAAATATGAGAAAGACATTCTTCGTATCGCTCATTCTACAAAATCTGGTGCCAATCCACTAAGAAAATTGAAAAATTAAAGTTGTTCAAAAAGAGACCTGCTTTTTGTGTTTTTTCAATGTAATGTGAGCTACGTTACCGACTACAAAATGGGCTGGTTTTACTCAATCCAAGGTCATAAAAAGCAAACTAAAGATCACTTGAGTGAAATGTAAAACAGATTTCATTATTTCATAGAAGTTTTGAAGATGCGTAAATGAGTGTGTAACGTAGCTCACAGTAATGTAGTTCACTGGTTTTTAATGTTTTTAATGTGATTTGCGAACGTTAGAACGTTATGTCGGTTAATTCTAATATAAATGGGGTTCGACCACTGGTAGCTTTCACATATTATTAGGAAGTACATGTAATACAAGTGCATACTATAGAATCCTGGTAACGTAGCTCACCAATCTTAACATGGTCGGTCGAAATTTCAATGTTTACAACATTTCTATGCCAAAATGCTACAGCATCACAATTTTACTGTGATTTTTAAAACCTATGAGTGTTTCCTTTCAAAAACCGCAAATTACATTGATACCTCTGTTTTACTTCTTTCCAATAACGTGTGTTAAAAAGGGGTAACATAGCTCACAGCATTTTGGTGGAAAGTGCAATTTATTTTAGAATTACACAAAGACGTTTTAATCACTAAAAAATAATGTTGATAAACAATATGATGGTGCGTTACCTAATTAAAAAAACCCAAATATGTAAAGAAATTGCATTTATTCAAAGAAAATATTCAGGGTTAGATGTGACACTTGAGCAGTGGAAACGCATTTTTAGCGATTTTTGAGCCTTTGCAAGGGTTAATCAGGCTGAAGAAAGCATTTAAAGTATGGAAAACTATATATGTCTGTGTAGATCTCGTTGAGTTCTACCAGAAAAACAACATATTTGATGTCCTAAATGCTCGACAAAGTGTTTGTGGACCAAAGAATGGAAAAAAGGCTATTGGCACCGGATTTTGTAGAATGAGCGGTATTCAGAATGCAATTCGATATATCTGATGTGCTCTCATGTCCCACAAAAATACTGTCAAAACGCTCATTCCAGATCCCTTAAGGTAACCCTAAAGTTGTCATATCTTCCATAGGGTGTATGGACTTCAACTGGAATATCCCAATACACCTTGCCATTGTGCAGATATTTAGGGCTATCTTACAAAGTTTTGCACATAGAAATTTGTGGATAATAAAGAAAAGTCACCCATATATCATAATTATCTATACTCATTTACCTGCCTGTTGTTGGTTATCAATAATTGGTTCATATAAATGACATTTTTGGGGCAACTTCTGTGGCATTCCTGTAGGCTGATGTTAGTAGCCTTCACCTTAGATAGGAAATAATGGTGGTGGGTGGTTCTAGGAATACTGCTAAAAATAGAAATTGGTAACTTAATCAAAACCCTTGGAAAAAGAGTCCCAGCAAATCAATGTGTTAAAAATTCATTTCGGTTTAAGTCAAAATGATTTAACATTTAAACATAAATAGAAGGTTGTGAAGTTAATGAAAAAGAGTTAACTATGGAAAAGTCTGAATGGTCTGTTGTTGGTTATCAGTAAAAGTATAATTAATTTGTACAAATGACAATATTCTGGGGCAATTTCTATATAATATATGAATTCCTGTAGGATATTATAGCAGCCTTCACCTTGTTACATAGGAAATTAACAAGGATGGACATTTTGAGGGTCACTGCTCAAAATCAAAATAGACAGCTAGCTATCTTCTATTCAGAGATAAACTGTTAGCAACAAATTGAAAGCAATCTATAATAATTACAGGCTGTAATGTTGGGTTTGATCAACAAATAATCCCGGTCCCCGCACTCCGCGCATCCGCGGGTATTCATGCTCGTCGAAAATTTCGCGAAATAAGGGGTGTTTTCAGATGAAGAAACGCCATTCGCGAAACACACAAAAAAAGGGGTGTTTTTTTAAACCACGTGTTCGCGAAATTGAAAAAAAAGGGTATTTTCATCGAGCAGCCTACGCGTTTCTGCCAGAAAAGGGTATATTAGAAATATCGTTCGCGTTTTAGCGAAAATAGGGGTATTGTCGAAGGGTAAATAATTCGCGAAATCGCTAAAAAAAGGGGTGTTTTTCCCCTAAAAACTTCGCGAAATGAGATGCAAAAGGGGTGTTTTCCAAGTTCACCGACAAGCATGAATACCCGCGGATGCGCGGAGTGCGGGGACCGGTCAAATAATAATCCCCCCCCCGGCACAGAGGCGTAGCAAGAACCTCTGGGGCCCATGGACAAGGAGCATTTCCGCTTTTGCTTCGGGCCTTGAACCCTCAAGAGGCCCTGGACTTCAACCATCACTCACTTGCTACACCCCATACTATGGCAACTTTCTACCTTCAATCTAAATCAAGACATCCGCTAAGATTTAAACAGAGAAATAAATGTTTGTAAATATGTTTTCTGCCTCAAAATCTCACTTTGAAATTTGAAAAACCTTTAGTCAGCAGGAAATCAATATTTTTTTGGCAAATTGAAGCTGTCCTTAATGTGAGGAAAGTTGAGTTTCCGTCACCCGCCCTCACTTCATTTTCTGACCCTCACTTGAATTCATTATTGTGATTTTCCAAAAAATACCGATAAAAACTGGTTATATTTGCAAACAAAATTATGAATATTCCTTTATTTTTTGTGGAAAAATCAAAATCAAAACATACATTTTGCTGTCAACCTTGCAGACTCTTTTAAATATACTTTTGAATCTCATTTGGGCTAAACATCCATCTTCATGTGATTGAGCGGCAAATAACAACACATTTTACATGCGTGTTGGTCATATAATGAAAGGCAGAAAAATTAAAAAGTTACCTCACTTGTTTTCAGAAATTATGTGACGGGAAACTCAAAATTGACTGTTAGTGGCCTAATGTCCTGCAATTAGATCAAACCTCATAAAAGCCAACAGCAGTCTCTGCCTTTCCAAAATTGGTCAAAATTAGAAATTACTGTCAAAATTTGGATGTAGTATCTGAAACTTATAGTACAACAGGCACTTTCTTGCTTGCACTGTCTTGCACTGATTTAAATTATTAAATTTCCTATTAATTTTCTCTCGTTGGCTTGGCTGCTGAGCCGAACCATACATATATCGACTACTGCATAAATCAAGTCCAAACTGACATCTTGTCAATACTCAGTGAGTCCGATTCAGCGATTCGGAAGTTGCGCGGACACTGCAGGGATGAAAGGAGTCGTTAATAATGCCCAATTTCCAGTAACAACACAAAAACAAGCCTTGAGCTTACTGATTAAAATTGCAACATTTATAGCAGGTTTTCTCTAATATGGAGTGAAAAACAACAAGATGTACAAGGGCTAGCTTAAGAGGCCTTGAAGCGCTTTACACTCAATTGTTTAAGTGACAGGTAAAGTGAATTGTCTCGAGACATCAGGAAAACACAACACCAAAGCAATGATTAGACTCCGCATTGCCCTCCCGATCATGAGGACCATTTATTAAGCTATTTATGACCATTCAACAATTTTATATTCATATACATAAATATAATTGAGATAAATAATGATAAATAATGATATATTTCATAATATAATAATAATATAATAATCATAGCACTTTCATAGCAGTTAAGACATAATATAAATAGTTATTTATCTTCCAATAAATATTATTAATAACACAATACAAGAATTATTAGAAAAATGTGTACAACAAGCCAACCATATAGGCTGGACATGCAAGAATTGACTTCTGTATCACATTTAACCAAATTTCATCTTAAGCAAATACAGATACCTCTTTGGATCAAACAGAGGATTGAATTGGAAAACAATATTTATAACGCAATTATTAAATAAACAGAAATCTCCAAAAGAAGAAACAATGCCAACTCTAGCAATGAATTATATCTTTAAATCCCTATATAAGCTGGTAATTATTGAAAAGTGAGCCAAAATTTACTATAAAATAATATTAATAAATGAAATAAACCACTGACAAAAACAATCAAGCCAAAAAGATACTTCAAATAAGCATAAATTACTCTTACATAAAGCGTAGTAGAAAGTGGAGACAATCTACTGATGAGATTCTTCAGGATTTGAAGAAACTCCAGACAAAGCAGCATAGTAGAAAGTGGAGACAATCTACTGACGAGATTCCTCAGGATTTGAAGAAACTCCAGACAACGCAGCGTAGTAGAAAGTGGAGACAATCTACTGACGAGATTCCTCAGGATTTGAAGAAACTCCAGACAAAGCAGCATAGTAGAAAGTGGAGACAATCTACTGACGAGATTCTTCAGGATTTGAAGAAACTCCATACAAAGCATTTATTAAGCCAGCACAAAGCGTAGTAGAAAGTGGAAACAATCTACAGACGAGATTCTTCAGGATTTGAAGAACTCCATACAAAGCATTCATTAAGCCAGCACAAAGCGTAGTAGAAAGTGGAGACAATCTACAGACGAGATTCTTTAGGATTTGAAGAACTCCATACAAAGCATTCATTAAGCCAGCACAAAGCGTAGTAGAAAGTGGAGACAATCTACAGACGAGATTCTTCAGGATTTGAAGAACTCCATACAAAGCATTCATTAAGCCAGCACAAAGCGTAGTAGAAAGTGGAGACAATCTACAGACGAGATTCTTCAGGATTTGAAGAACTCCATACAAAGCATTCATTAAGCCAGCACAAAGCGTAGTAGAAAGTGGAGACAATCTACAGACGAGATTCTTCAGGATTTGAAGAACTCCATACAAAGCATTCATTAAGCCAGCACAAAGCGTAGTAGAAAGTGGAGACAATCTACAGACGAGATTCTTCAGGATTTGAAGAACTCCATACAAAGCATTCATTAAGCCAGCACAAAGCGTAGTAGAAAGTGGAGACAATCTACAGACGAGATTCCTCAGGATTTGAAGAAACTCCAGACAAAGCATTCATTAAGCCAGCACAAAGCGTAGTAGAAAGTGGAGACAATCTACTGACGAGATTCCTCAGGATTTGAAGAAACTCCAGACAAAGCAGCATAGTAGAAAGTGGAGACAATCTACTGACGAGATTCCTCAGGATTTGAAGAAACTCCCAACAACGCAGCGTAGTAGAAAGTGGAGACAATCTACTGACGAGATTCCTCAGGATTTGAAGAAACTCCAGACAAAGCAGCATAGTAGAAAGTGGAGACAATCTACTGACGAGATTCCTCAGGATTTGAAGAAACTCCAGACAACGCAGCGTAGTAGAAAGTGGAGACAATCTACTGACGAGATTCTTCAGGATTTGAAGAAACTCCAGACAAAGCGGAGAGTAGCATAATTTGACATACTTTTATTGAAGCATCTTTGACAAATGAGATAACTGATTTACCCTTCCAGCTACTGGGAGGGTGGGTGGGATTTTTTGGTCCAGCATGATCGGAGGAGCAAATGCAAGTGACTTACTAAGAAAGGTGTGAACACAACAAAAGAAATGGAATTAAAGCAGAGACCTGATTGGCTGCACCCCACTAAAGTGCCATCTGAATGGCCAAGAATCTGGGATTGTTGCTATAACAACACAACAACCTACATCATTCCAATACCATGACCCAAATCAATAGCATAAACTTTCAAGAGGACTTGATATGGCTCAAGTGGAACTGATAGGATAATTGTCCAGACTTGGCTGCACATGAATGCCCAAGTTTCCCTGATGCTGAGACAATCTGGTTTTTAAAAGATTTTCAACTTTGAAAAACGTCATTGTCTCGAGACATCAGGAAAACACAACACCAAAGCAATGATTAGACTCGCATTGCCCTCCCGATCATGAGGACCATTTATTAAGCTATTTATGACCATTCAACAATTTTATATTCATATACATAAATATAATTGAGATAAATAATGATAAATAATGATATATTTCATAATATAATAATAATATAATAATCATAGCACTTTCATAGCAGTTAAGACATAATATAAATAGTTATTTATCTTCCAATAAATATTATTAATAACACAATACAAGAATTATTGGAAAATGTGTACAACAAGCCAACCATATAGGCTGGACATGCAAGAATTGACTTCTGTATCACATTTAACCAAATTTCATCTTAAGCAAATACAGATACCTCTTTGGATCAAACAGAGGATTGAATTGGAAAACAATATTTATAACGCAATTATTAAATAAACAGAAATCTCCAAAAGAAGAAACAATGCCATACAAGTTTCTCAATGGAGAAACTTGCATAATCCCCTCCCCTCCCCCAAAAAGCAAATTAACAAAGGTGGAAAACAAAAGATCGGGATGCACCAAAATACATAAAAAAAACCCTGAACCAATTCAATCCCTCTGATGACAACGGAAGGCTATCAACTCTTAATTTACTGTTAGTGTCCACCAATAATTGTAGTGAACAATCACCTAGGCATTGGGGTAGGCCCCAAGACCAGACAAATATTGGTTAACTCATTCTGCGGTTTTCTTAACAAAAATCTATTGAACACCAGTGCTGAAACAATATAATAGATATAGACCAAAGTATGAACAATGGTTTATATAAAATAAAAAAATTAAGACATGCATGTAAGCTATTGGCAAAAATAAATATAAAGATTTATTAAAAATTAATATTTCAAAAAGCCAGGCAAAACAAGAAAACACAGAAAAATCACTGGTGCACCCTAATAATATAGACACAAAGATTATTGAATCAAAAGACAATAATTTTCGGATGCTTATCATCAAACTCTATGTTCTGAAACAAATAATCTGGAGCCCATGCATAGCATAAAGGCATATACATGTATCGGTTTAACATTACTTGTTCTTTAAATATTTTACCTCTATCAAAATGTCTATTATACACAAAATATGTATAAAATTAGAACGCAATGTTGTTTAAGCTATAATTACAATACAATACAATCACGCATGTTTCAAGCGTGTACAGCACAACTTATCAAATACAATGTACATGTATATTTTTAAAGATAGATCAACAATTCCATATATAATCAAGTGTAATGTACTATCTAAGTAACATACATTATTTTTAAATGCACAATTCGACAAAATTATCTTATTGGAATTTCTTCAACCGACCTTGAAATATATAAACAAGGGAATTCCATTTGTAAATTCATGCTTAATTGTGCTAGTGCGCGATGCATAATTCTTCTTTCCCCTGTAACTTGAAATATATGTTTATCAAGAGATATTTTGGGTCTTTATCTGACTTGAGAATAAAACCTGAAATGGTTGCTCATTGTAAGATTTTGAAACCGGAATTTGTAAAAATGCCTATCTGACCAAACTCTAACCTTCAGTAACACAGAACTCTAAGAGTTCCAATTTCAGGACACATTTAATGATAGATCATGCATAGTGTCCATATGTACCTTATACTACTAGTTGAAACAGATATCACAAGGCAACATACTAACCCAGAAACTATTTATCTTTTTTCTGCTTATTTAAATTTTGAACAAAATAAAGTTGCCACCGCTAATATGTCAAAATAATCTAAGTGCATTGCACTGTATAGGCTTGCTCACCCACAATAATCAACAATTATTCTTGTTGAGGCAATTTAAGGGTAGATGCGGTATTGTCGGTCCAAGCAGCCAAATCTTGAATCTTGATTAATCAATATCTTATCTAAAAATAACACATTGTTTTGCAAAATAACACTTTGTTGTTTTGCAAAAGTTCCTTCTATAAAACTTTGAAAACTTGCTTGAGAAGTTATGAACATTTTACAAAAGTGTTGCCGTTTAAATCCTCTTTACAACACAAGGACAACAGGGCCTACAAAAGTATAACCGTGACATTTGACTTCTAAACACTCGCTATCAATATGTTATTGAAAAATAATGTGTTGTTGTTTTGCAAAAGTTCATTCTACAAATCAAATACTCTGTAACTTGCTTGATGAGTTATGTACATTTTACAAAAGTGTTGTTTTTTCAGCCCTCTTTACAACATAACTCAAGAACAGTACATGACCTACAAAAGTATCTGTGACATTTACATTGTAACTTATTCACACTCGCTATGAACTGATCAATACAATACAATACAATACAATACAATACAATACAAGGTGCTGTGAATTACTGAATTACACTGTTTAAAATAGTTGCTCACTAACCAGCCCCTTTTTATACCCAGTAGTACAGCAAAATTGTAGAAATTGAATTGTTTAATATCTACTAATAATATTTTCAGGAACTGAAAAAATATCTGTACTACAAATTAATCAAGCATTTGCTTGAAGTTTCTTTGGTCAAGTGGCCTGGGTTCATTGTCAATGTCACTTAAGTAGAAATTGCCCTTTGCTTGTGAGAAAAGTTTACATTAAGCATATGAAGTTTCAGAACTAAATAATGTTCTATATTTTAAACAGATCAATGTAAACAATAGAGAATATTCAATGAATAATTACCTCTCCTTTAACTTGATAGTTGATACCAATTGCAATCTTATATTCTCCTTTCTTATTTTCATTCACCTTACACATTGTGCCTTCTTGTAGTAAAAGAAAATATAAAATAATACAATGAAGTTTGAATTACTTGAACCACAACATAAAACAAATATTGAATTACCAAGAGGTTATTAAATATGTTCCATATAATGTAAGGACCAATCCATCCATAACAATACTTAATGTATATAATTTTATTATAGGTCTATTGATGTTTTAACCTATCTTACATGATATGTGTGCTTATAGTTGTCTTTATGAAGCGACCTGGCACTCTAATCTAGACTTTATCAATTTCTTCTTTTTTTGTTGCATAAATGACGGAAGATGTATTAATAGTAATATCAAATAGAGCCTATATATATCATCTTCACATACTCAAGACAATTCTATTTAAGTTGAAACAAAGTGAGACATAAGACATATTTTTACGTCATTAATTAATACCGTCATTATGAAGTCAATTTCCAACTTGTAAATAATGAAAATTGTCTCTTGCATTAATATTGACCTAGTCTTTTGAGCAGATTTGCAATTCTTACCACATATTAGGATCTGTAAAAAAAAGAGCTATCTTTACATGTACCTATAGAAGGCAGGTTAACTTTCAAACTTAATAAGGATGTCATATCAGGTCAATAAATTTTTGATGCATAAACAAAATACCTTATAATTAAAATAGCACATTCCTTGTTGATATTTCATAGAAGCCAATAGCTCATCGGAAGCACCTATGCAGTATAAGATATCTTGTATATCATTTAGATACAATGCACATTGTCTATTTATTTAGAAAATGTGTGCCGATGAACATTAAGATTTGTCTTTTTGCCTTATAAAAGAACAATTTATTTGCACATAACCACACAGTTACCATTTTCTATTAACTACTGAATGTTTTACACCCAGACATACATACATAACCAGATTTAGCTGCTTTAAATATAATGTAAAGTCAAATTTCAGAGTCTTAGGAATTGCGAGTCTAGTTGAGTCACTGGATTAACGTTATTTGCGACTGACCGTATTTGCAGAAGAATAATGACTGATATTGATGCCAAGGTAGAACAAGAAATTAGCGAGGTTTTGTAGAAAGAAAACCTTGGTATCCGATTAAAATTGTTCATCTAGAATGAAGTCTTGTTCTTCTTGATTGTGGAAATAATGAGAATCTAAGTCTGCTTGATTCATTGTATCAAATGTTCTACCAGTCTTGCAAATTTATTGTTCTCAGTCTTCTTCTTTTCTTCTTATCTTTTTGTGGCGCATTATATGTAGATGATGCACAGCTGCCATGACTGAAGAATGCAAGAAATCAGCTTGCACAACTTGCGCGTATTCACATAGCCAACCAAACTCTAGTTCGGATAACTCAGACCCGCAACAAACTATTTGCTTACTGATATGATCGTGTCCTGGGTCTTAACTAGTTTTCTAAATGTTGATGGCAAACTGGACAAAAGAAGCACATGGAAACTCTTCACAGCCTTTTAATCGCCTATTTATGCGTTGAGAGTCCTTCTATTGTTTGGATAACCCGAACAGCTTAGACAGGTCTTTTGTCTTTTGAAGCAAACCTCACTGCAATTGATGTGCAAGATCAGCGGGGGGCATCATTACTCCTGAAATATAACCACAAAGAAACAAACAGCAAAAAGAAACTATGTGTGCCTTCCCCGTTGTTTGAAACCTTTGGCGCCTGATTATATCACATGATTGGTAAGCCTGATGTTCCAACATTCGCAACTCCTAGAATTTATCTAGTAATAGACACTTGAAGATTAAGGTATACTACCATGATTACTATTCTTATAACTTAAAGGCTTATATTCAGTAATAATATAAATTTGTATCTCCAGTAATAGAACCAGCCTGCATACTACAGGCTGACCTTTTCGAGCACCATGCAAACCATGTAAATCATTCCCAATAATTTGCATATGTGATCTAATAATGCCAAAAAGACAATGGTATATATTGTATATATAATACTTGTCAATTACAGCCAACACTAAATATTTCGGAGACTTGGATTTAATTAATAACATCCAACTTATAAAATACTTGACTGTAACTAGGGTTCATTATCTCATGCAAAGTATTACCGATAAATTTGTTGATTACTTGCCTGCTTGTAAATAACTTGAAGCCGTTGGCTGATTCTAACATGAAGCCGGTGGCCAATGCTAATGTGACCATGATGAATCCAGTTGCTGCTCTGTGGATGTTGATTTGCGCTTCTATACACTTAAATATTAATAAAATAATCACATCCACTGCTTAAGTAACATATCATTATCAATCCTATACTTTATAAAATACTACCACATCAGACAAACAGTATTATTTTTCACCACCAAGAGCACAACAATTTTTGGTCCAGCATGATCGGAGGAGCAAATGCAAGTGACTTACTAAGAAAGGTGTGAACACAACAAAAGAAATGGAATTAAAGCAGAGACCTGATTGGCTGCACCCCACTAAAGTGCCATCTGAATGGCCAAGAATCTGGGATTGTTGCTATAACAACACAACAACCTACATCATTCCAATACCATGACCCAAATCAATAGCATAAACTTTCAAGAGGACTTGATATGGCTCAAGTGGAACTGATAGGATAATTGTCCAGACTTGGCTGCACATGAATGCCCAAGTTTCCCTGATGCTGAGACAATCTGGTTTTTAAAAGATTTTCAACTTTGAAAAACGTCATTATGTGACCCATCAAAACAAAGCAAGGCACTTGTCTTAGAAAATGTAAATTTGGATTTATTAACCAAGTTAAAAGAACTGCTTTTGACAAATCTTGAGTACTGGTATTTCACGATATTTCCAAGTATGTCTTTGGTGGTATTTACCAATAAAAACCGGTATTTCACACCCGGTTAAAACAAATTGCCAGCATTCCAGGCACTTATCAATTCAAAATTATGAAATATGATCTTCATTCTTGGTATTGTCCTTTTTAAAGACAGTTCTTGTTTGCTTTATAATGACATCTCACATATTAATGTCGGATATTAAACATTAATTTTATTTGACAATATCTATAGCACTAATTGCTCATACTTTTCTCTAAAGTATAGAATGCACTTGAATCATGGGAATAGCAATTATTTAGATTTTCATCAATTCCTGTAGATGCTTGCATCTAATAACTCTCTTTGTTCCAATTAATGCCAAATGATTATTAATATTGAACATTTGTTGAAATTTTGCATTGATCACAATTGACATTTTTGTTGTTTTCTTTACACTTTCAGGGTAATTGTAGATGGCAAAGCGTCAGCGGGAGAAAAGTGCAGCTGACTGATACTCCATTACAACAATTATCAGAATTAGAAAAGAGACAATTACAGAAAATAGCACACCAACATTTACAGAATCTAAGACTTGGACCAATTATTATACCAAAAGGTGAGTGTTTGTTAAGACATTGATTTTCTTAGGTACGCACTATGCATGTCATATGCAGAGTGCAGTTCTGGAGTGCAGTTCAGTGTCCTTTGTGGAGTGCATTTCAATGTTGGAACTGATCTTTGCGCACACAATGCATCCCTGGAGTAAATTCACTTCGCATCTTGCATTACGTGGACAGTGCCTTTACAAAATCAAAGCAGAAAGACCTGTAAAAAAACCAAAATCATGGGTCATTCATATTCATCATCCTAATCTTACACCTGCTTTAACCAGTCAATAATACTAGTGATTGGTTGAAATAGGTGAAAGATTAGGATGATGAATATATATGACCTGTGATTTTGTTTTTTCACAGGTCTTTCTGCTTCAATTTTTTTAAGACACTGTCCATGTAATGACTTAAACTTGTAACTGACATTGTGTCAGGAATTGTGCAAATGTGGGTGCATAGGATGGATGGTGTTTAGATATAAAACCATAAGGATATATTTTAGCCAGTGACTGCAGGTTGCTGAGGTAGACCTGTAGGGTCAGTCTGCACGTGGATAATGAAAACTTCTTCTTCCTTGGTAGTGCAGTTCTCATATAGATGAGTATCAAATGCACTGCGAGGGTGGTCATGCGTGGTACAAGCATGACATAAACAAAACAAATTGTGCACAAAATAAACAGGTGCGAGTAAAAACTGGTAGCAAGATGATTACTGCCAGCAGGCCCTCAACACAGTTTTGAAGGCGTTAAGGGAACAGGATGCGGGAGGTTCGGTTGGCAGGCTATTCCAGTCACGGAAAGTGTGTGGGAAGTATGAGTTTGAGTAAGCTGTCGAACTGCAGCGCGGATATTGAACGCGGGAACCTTGTGTCTTCTGGTGTTTGAAGCTAGCAGAGTCATGTACTGGGACCACCTGATGTCGATGAGGTCTAACCGAATACGATACATCATCTCCAGCCTGCTTTGGAGATGTCTGGTAGCCAAGGTGGGCCATTGGAGATCTTGACCCATGGCTGTCCCACTGCTGGAGCGATCATAGTCACTGGTGACAAACTCCCTTGCACAACTTCTCTGTACCTGCTCAATCTTAACCCACATCCACAGTAATTTGAAGAAAAAAATTCAATGTGTATGTTTGCAGTCTGTGTTTAGTGTGAGTATTTATGCACTCCAAAAAGAGTAAAAATCACTCCAAAAGTGTGAAATTTTCACTCCAAAAGAGTGAATGTCACTATGAGGGACAACTCCTTTTGAAGTGGTCCCTTATATGGCACCTTGGAAGAGTGAAACTGCTCTTTGGAGTGCTCTTTTGGAGTGCATTTCACTCTTTTTGGAGTGCATAAGTACTCCCTCTTTTTTTTTTGGTTCACTCATTTACATTATATAGGATAGTAGAACCTCTGTAAGGTAGGTCGAGGTACTTGTTTGCCTATATTTACATGTCTGCGGTGTAGGTACTGTTCATTTGCATATATGTGCATTTTAACGCTGCACTGCATTCCGATTTGCAGCTATTAATATATAATGGAATATGATATTATATTTCCCAATACAACATTCGACGTTCCATTCAATGTTATTGCATTAAGGTTTTACCGTCGTAACTAAACCTATCGACGAAATTTTTTTAAATTGACATATTTTGTACATTAATATGTGTAGATAATAAATCAGAAAAAAAAAACAGGGGTGCGGACCTCACTTTTGAGCTACAGCCGTTTTAAAAGAGGTGTACATTTCCAAAAATCTCTGTACACTTCAATGGCAAAATCAGCAATTTTTCCAAAATATACCACCTTTTGCATTGTATAAAAAAATTGTCGAGACAAAATTTTTTAATTTTATATATGTTATGAAAAAGAAAAAGCTCTGTAAAAACGCAAAAAAAAAAATTGGGGGTACCGGACCAGCGTAAATTGACCAAAATAGGTCAAAAAGCATTTTTGCTGCGACACCATGCGTAGTTAATTGCGTAGATGGATATTTTTGTGCGTATTCAACGCGCTGGTATACAGCGATCTGATGCCAGATCAGCGTTCGTTTTACGATATGGCCACAAAAAAGGAATTGTCTGTTTACGCAGGAAAGTTTTCACTATAAATAAAAAGTTACCTAAGATACTTCTTAGGCTAAGAAGTGCATGTCCATATTAAATAGGAACAATTATAATGATGTCGACTACAAAAGACTTAATGAAGCCTTAAAATCCTTAGCCTAATTCTAATTTGGTGTATTTTGGTCACAAACGGGTGTACGAAAGACTCCCATTCTGCATGCATGCAAAGAGTTATCAAGTTACACAAAGTGAGGAATTTTCAGCTTTATGATCACCTGACTCGAATGACCAAAAAGAGGATTTATTAAACATGTTACAGCGAAGCGTTTGACACCATGGGCGGAAGTGTTTGACTATAATAGGCATAGGCCTACTTAGCATGCTTAGTCCCTTTTACCGAGAGGAAAACTTTTTGGTCACAAAAACTATATAGGCCTACGGAATTATCTCGACGTGGATTCATATCATCAATGGTTGCAGTTCAATTAAAGCGAAGTTAAACACTAGGTTTCCTATAGCTGTAGAAAAACGTTTGGCCAATGATCATTTTTGTAAATGTATGACCTTTTTTGAAAAGTTTTGATGGTGGTGTCTACAGTATATCGCATGCATTATGAATTCAGTGCACGTAGTAGGTCTTTACCCAATAACACAAAATGCTTTAAACATTTAAATGTTGGATTATAAACTTTTAAAACATTTTTAAAATAACAATCAAAAACATTGAACACTTGCTGCAAAACATATTCTAAGTTGGAACAATGTTGCCAAAATAATACATGTCTACAATTTTCACAACATGTTTTTAATTTTGTTGTAGTGTGTTTCATTATGAAACGTTCTACTAACGTTTAACCTTTAATATAGGCCTATAAAAATACAGCTTACCAAACATTTAGGCCAAAAAATTATTAAAACGTATTAACCAATTTAACCAACACTCGTTTAGGCCTAATGTAAAAAAAAACCACACCCTGATTCTGTATGGGTAGGCCTATAACTTCATACCATCTATTGGACACTACTGTCGTAGGCCTACTTTGGGGAGGGGGTCCAGGTCCGTTATCAGTGGAAGCACGCTGGCATTTGGTTTGTACATGTTGTATTTAATATATTAGAAGCGGCCACTTTTTATTGCGCTCAGCAAACATTGTTTTCTTTATTTTTTGGCCCTAGTTATCGCCACGCCAGTGCGCAAAAATAGCATAGACACGCACAACACGTATCGTTCTCTGCGATGTCTGCAACGCAACGCCGAGCACGACGCGGAGTACGCACGCGTTGAAAACAGGCGCAAGAGTCAAGTTGAATCGGGTGACGACGGTAAAACCTTAATAACATATTTGCCTGAGTGGAATAATGTCCAGTGAGTATTTCTTCAAAATCCCACAACAACATAATACCTATTACCTTCTGGTACATTATTCTTTAAATTTCTCGAGGACCTTTTCACCAAGAAAGTCATTCACATTTTGCTGATAATTGGAAAGGGTAATGCATAGCCACACAACAGACTAAGTGCAGCTATAGGGCAATGTCCCCAATTTTCTTTTTTTCATTAAATCATGATTAGATTGGAGTTTAGGATTTAGATTTTAAAGTAAAAATTGCTTAGTGTGCAAAGCCTTTATGATTATGGGGAGAGTTATATTAGGCCTCGGAACCAGGGGCTAGTGGGAGCTCAAACCCTCAATAATTTGGGTACAGGGAGCTCATATACCAATAAGCCCCCCTCAATAAATAAGTTCAGGTGAATTAATCAGATACCAGAAAATTACCATTTTATTTTTTGCCAAATTTTCTGACTCCAAGGGATAACCCCTCCCTTGGCCACCCCCCAAAAGGCCATCTAAAAAGTTGGTTGCCAGCCCCCCCAAGTTGAAAATCTTCCAAAGACACTGTATTAATAGGATTAGGTTTGGTTGCAATATTACTACATGCCATCAAATATCTGAATAAAATTATGTTCTAAACCTTCCAGTTTCCTTGGATTATGTTGATTTTTAATTCAGATGCAATGTATTTTTTAATGTGACTGACTTAAGCGATCGGGTCGGCAGGTCACTAATTAAGTCAAATCTGGTATATATGTTGACTTCCATCAGTTGATAGTATGCAACATTTACATCACTCTACAATTAACTATTCATTAGATCTGACAAAGCTCCTTGGCTTAAATGGGTCGCAGGTATTATTACTTCTATTATTGATAAACAAATTACGGTTGGTGGGATATAATGTAATAATGATGCTATGGGCTGGATGTGACAAGTTTGGAGTGACATTGCTCTAGAGCTTACTTTTCACAAATGAATTCTGGGAAGTAAATGGCAAGTTTTGATTGTTTTGTTTAAGTCAAATAATAATTAAATTATGAGTCAGCCTGTGGTCATGGATATGAATCCCTCTAATGTGTTGTGCACTTGGGCAAGGCATTCACCTCGCTTACCTCACTCACACCACCCAGATGTAATGGAATAAAATACTGTATCTGCCATGCTATGGCCGGCCCTACTCAAAAGTCCCGCCAAATGCATGGTGGCTGTGATGGTGGTAATGAACCTTGTGTTGCATAAGTTACATTACATAAACACCTTCATCAGGAATGTGGGCTAAATATGGGTACTACACACTAAAAACTACGGGGTTATATTTTCCGTGGTCATTTTGAATTGACCACGTTTGGGGTTGTTTTGACCCTTCAAGGGGGTTGTACTGTTTTAATTTGACCACTTTCACGAGGTCATTTTAGCCATGATGAACGTGGTCAAAAACTTAGTGGTCATTTTGCCGATACCGTCGGCGCATTGATATCAGTTTCAATCTTCCGCTTTGAAAATCTCAATTCATAAATGAGTTTAAACATGAGCTGCAATTAATGTTTGTTGATTAATAAATAAAACTAATTTTTGACCGGTTACCCAATTTGTCAACTTTATAATGACTTGCATTTGAACTATTTGCACACACGGTGTGCATCGGCTCACATGGTCACATCAGCGCCATATTTGTTCTGATTGTGCAGCTCAGCGGATTGTCGTGTGTGCTTGTCTGCATGATGGAATATGAAAAGTTAGTTGAAAAGTGAGACTGCAAGGATGCATATAGACCCTTGTCTATGCACGCAAATTCATTCCAATTTCATGCTGTCATGGCTGGTGTCTTGGCTGCAGTTGTTATAAGCTTATATCATGTAAGCTTATAATACGTGAACTGTCATAGGCGATGACTGACTGTGTGTGAGTGTGATACACAGATGCATTTTGCAGTTTGCTGTTTATGTAATGCTTTCTCTGTGCAGAAACACACTTATGTCCTGGTGGGACCAGCATGACCATAGGCCTACTAAAAAATCCAAACAACCCCTAAATGTGGTTATTGAGTAACCCTATAAAACAACCCTTTCAAATGGGTCATTTCATTTGACCCCGAAATGAGGTCATTAAGTAACCCAATAAGGCAACCCTTTTGAAGGGGTCATTTCATTTGACCCCGAAATGTGGTAATATTTTGACCCCAATGGGGTTACTATTTGACCCAAATACGTAGTCATTGCAATGACCCCGACCAATGGGGTCAAAATGACCCCGTTAGTGGTATGGTGTTTAAAAAAAGTGGGTAATGGTGAATCCAACGGACGAGGACACAAAACACATCAAGGATCAATAAATGATACAAGAGGATACCTTGAATATAAACAACAGAAAGGAAAAGCGAGCAAGGTACACCAACTTGATGTGGGGAAACAAGTAAAATATTTTGCTCTGAGCTTATCTTGTTTGCTACTGAGTTCTATTTGAACTTGCTTCAGTTTTTGACATTGAATTTGTTTTAAATTATAGCCATGTAATTACCAGTTGTTTGCTTTATAATTTTGTTGTCTAAACCTGCAAAGAAGAGCAAGTTTATCTGCTCAAAACTGCGGTTGTTTTTGTCCGCTTAGTGTTTGATCATAATGTACACAGTGATTTTCATCACATCCAGTGTACTGTTTTCCTGACACTTTTGTGGGCTCTGAATTGGCAATTTTTGGCCATCGAACTCTGCTTATTTTGTGCCTACTCTGGATGTTTGGTTTAGCGTTTCTGTTTATATGCACAGTGATTTTCATCACATGTTCTAGTGCAGTTTTGTATTACCATTGATCCTTGTTGTTTTTGCAGGTTTAGACAACTTTGTGAGCTTGAACTGGTAATTTTGGCTATCGAACTTTGCTTACTTCCTATGCCAACATTTGCTGGTTTTGCCCCCCTGCAATTGTCTAGTCTGTATTTTACTTGTTTCCCCACATCAAGTTGGTGTACCTTGCTCGTTTTCCTTTCTCTCGTATGGTGTTTAGTTGATAACTATGCTGGGGTCAAAAATGACCCCGTTTGGGTCATTTTTTGACCCCGTAGTTTTAAGTGTGTAGTTGAGGGTACATAGATTATGCCATGAAAAGAACATTTATATTTGTTAACATTAACTTAGATTATTTTCAAAAATCTACATGTAACCTTTTTGTGGGACACTGGGGGGGGGGAATCCAGTACTATAGACTTATTTGTAAAAAATGACAAGATTTCACACAAAACATTTGGAATCAAGTCACTGTCATGGACAATTTCAATCAAAGAAAATTAAAAAAAAAAGCTTTACATATTGCAGCCCCTTAAAGAATATTGCTTTTTAAAACTCGCTGCAGGCTGTTTGACATGTTTGCATATGATGATGTAAAATTGTGTCTTAATTTAATTACATAGAACGTCATACTATTGTCTGTCACTTCAGGTGGGAGGTTTTTAGAAAAGTGTTTATTTCATTAATAATCTACCTATATACATTAGGTGGTGTGATCAAGCAAAATCAGTCTGAAGTCAGACATATTCAATTTTCAGTTGTTTACATAATTGTATAAAGCATTTGCAAAAGTACATTTTGCAGAAAATCCCATTGAAATTGAACATTTAGTTCCAAAGATATGAACAGTTGAAGTGTTTCCAAAATAAAAGACATCAAAAGAAGTTATTGCCTATATTTGGTTATCATCAGATAATAGCAACAGCTTTTTCTTCATGTGCATCCAAGTCGATAGGTTCATTTCAAATTTAATAGAAGACGCGATGTCAAAGATGGACATAACGTTTTTGTATTTTTATATTTTATTGACATTACTGAAAACAAAATGGTTCAAGGTCATTTCCCCAATTTATCAATAATTTTTAAGTGACTTCAGAAAATTGTAAATATTTTTTGGGGTAGTGTAAATAATAAGCTCTAAACAATGTTTGGGTCATTGTTTTTCATAAAAAAAAGATCTTAGAACTTGACTGATGAATTGCATAAGCTATATGTCAACGAAAAAAGGGTTTGTCCCAAAAGGTTTGTTGCGTGCCACACTGGTTAAGGTCTTTGCCTTTGGTGCGAGAGGTCCCGGGTTCAATTCCCTGCAGGACCAAAAATAAAAAAATCTGCGCTCTTCCCATGGTTCATAATGGCAGGGCAGATGATCCATGATAAAAGACCTTGTTACAGTCGGTTCTGATCAGGGTAACGCCCAATTGTCGGCTACACTTGCCTGTCCTGTAAAAATACCCTGACCAGCTATCTACAGTGATCCCCTTCGTTCACCAGGTCACTTGTGCCTGGTTGAAATTTTGTCAGCGTTATCTCCTAGATTTCAGCTGTTAATGCCTAGATATGCTCGACATAAAAAAAAAAAAGACAGTGGGCCTAACTTTTTAATTTGCATTTTTAGCCCATTTTCAGGTTTTGCATTTTTTAGTCAGAAAAACAAATTTGGTTCATTCATTAATTCATTCACTCATTCATTAATTCATTTAAAAATAATACAAAATACAAAATAATCATCAGATAGCATTCACATTCATGTTTTTCATGAAGCCAGAATTTTCTGTTTGTGGACATCCAGGAAAGCAAATATAAAATGCCCCCCAAAAAGAAGCTAAAATGATCAATATAATTCAGAAATATTAGATGATGTGAACATTCAGGTGACTAAAGTGAATCAATCTTATTGGACAATACAAAACAACATCATCACACAGAAATATTTGTTCAAAATTCTTGGAAAATATAGATGTTCTCCTTGGAGACAGCTTGCATCATCATCATCAACTCCATCCAGCGAAAGGCTTGCATCATCATCATCAAATCCATTCAGCGAATGAATTGGACCGATGATTGAAAGGCGGGAAAGCTTGCAATCGATGCTTAAATCAAATCAAAACCAAATGATGATTTCAGAAAACAAAACACACTTGATCAGTAATAATACCTGAAGGGGACATTACAAACTCTCTGTTGCCATGGAAACTAAACCTGAGTGGCACTGCAGTGGTGCAATGTGTCAAAACTGAGATGTGAAGCACATCAGCTAGCAAGGAATGCAGCATATAGTATTGCTACCTGTGCCATGTTGTATTCAGTGGCGTGTCCAGGGGAGGGCTTTGGGTGCTGAAGCCCCCCGCACTTTGTTAAAAATCATGTAAAATCAGCTGTTTTTTGGCGATTATAGCCATCAAGCCCCCACATAAATCTGAAAAAGGGGCTGAGCCCCCCGCAGGAAAAGATCCTGGACACGCCGGTGGTATTCATAGTCATAGTACCATGTATGGTCTAAACTGTGATGTCAAAATCTATCTTTGTCAGGTCAGTTGATTCACGCTGTCTGTGTTCGGAACTATAATCAAAATGATCACAATATAAATTGAATGGGTTGCTAACAGGTGTGCAAATCAAGCGTGAAGCAGAAATAAGGTATATAATGTATTCACTACAACTGCCCTGGACAACCACAAATTGATGGCCCTTTTGCTTTGTCCTTACAGTTTTCTGTCAAATTATTTTTGAAAGCAAATGCATGGAAAGCCATCTGAGAATGACCAGGCTCAGGCCTGTTGGAACTGCTGCGGCAGATGCGGCCATGGCTGCACCACTTTTCAGCCTAAAAACAGTAAAAAAAATTTGCAAAGCGAGGACAGAACCACTAGGCTAACCTTGCTTTATAAAGTTGCAATATTTCAGGACATTCTCATTTGAGGGATCAGAGCCAAGATAAAAGGTCTTGCATGCATTCTCTTCCTTGTACCTTCCACCAATATTATCCTTGATTTGAATATAGCTGTCCAGTTACTTATATATATCATACTCCCTTATTTACCAATCTTATTGACACACTTTGAGTCTGTTTAAAGATTAAGGATAAAATGGTGTTGGGAAAGTGGGTGTGTGGAGTCAATGACCACAATTGTTTAACTTTCTACAAATGAAATGAATAGCCAAAGAAAACATTGTACTTGTAAACTAATGCTCACCAAATAATAGGCCTAAAGAAAGGTATGTTACATCTAAGATCAAAGTGGTTATATGTTATTTTGTCAGGCTCCGTAAACAGAGCTATTGAAAGATGTTTTCTTAGCCTGACACCCATGCAAATGCACACACTCATGTATCAATTAAAATTATCATTATTTTATGCCAAGGTGTTTGAGGGGTTTGATCGAACCCCTTAAAATGGTATTCAGAAACAGAAAGAAAAGTGGAAAAGAGGTTCTGCTTATGACGTCATTCGGCGATCGATAACATACCGTCCGCCAATTGCAAGGATGATGATTTGAGTCAAACTCCATAACTTGCAAGCCTGGCCAAGGGTATGAAGTTTGTATTTGTTTGATGCAAACATACACAACAATAGTGATTTTTTAAAGAATAGGTACTTGAGTGATTGTGTTTTGGTTTTATTTACACAAATTCTAGTAAGATGATGATAATAGCTTCTAATAACCTTCTCATTCTTGTTAAATATGCTCTTAAAATAAAGATGGAAATGAGGATGAAGCATTGTCTGGAGACGTACTTATGAGTCAAGGATATTTAAAAGCAGGGGAGAAGGAGAAATGCATCTTATGAAGTGATTGGTGCTAAGAGCACTAAAGTCTTATAAACAGAATTGATATGATAGTGAGTTGAGTTGAAAATCCTTAATTTCCAAAAATTATTTTATTTATTTTAGAGAGAAATTTTTTAGATATTTTTGCAGGAACTGATGGAAGATAGGGTAACAATTTTGCACAAAATTTGCAATATTTTAATCTGTGGGTGAAAATGGGCTAGCCTATTCCACTTGAAATCCAAAGATTTCAAGTCTTCCACAGAGGGAGTATGGGTTTTAAATAGAATATACTATTTGCTAACTTCCATTTGAAAGACTCCATTGTTGCAGATATAGGTAAAGCCATATACAGGGGAGTACAGGTTTCGAAATAATTAACATTAACCCCATTTGAAAATCATACTTCCTCTCTGGAAGACCTTTCTTAAATCTTCCACAGGGGTATGGTAGACTTCAAATGGAATAGCCCAACTTGATTTGATTTGATTTGATTTGATTTGATTTGATTTAATTTGATTTAATTTAATTTAATTTAATTTTATTTTATTTTATTTAATTTAATTTAATTTGATTTGATTTGATTTGATTTGATTTGATTTGATTTGATTTGATTTGATTTGATTTGATTTGATTTGATTCAGCATTTTAAAAATGGATATACATTACAAACATATTGCACTTAGGCCTACAGGTAAAAATACATAATATTATATATATACTTACACATTTTTCACATACATAATCCATAACACCATGCCAAGAATAACCCCTTTTAGCTTAAAAAAACTCATTTTCAAAGGGTCCTTATAATACAGAAAAAGATTAAAAAGGGTAAACACTCGTAAAAAAACCCACCAAAATAGAATGAACAAAAGCAAAGCATTGAAAACGAAAAACAACAAAATAGACTCTCATTTGATTTAATAGGTGAGCTTTGACATCTTTTTTAAACTTGTATTTCAGTGAAACGGATTTAATATCTTCTGGCAAACTATTCCAGTTTTTGATAGCATTAAAATAAAAAAGAACCAGAACTAAAATACTTGATCCTGGGAACTTGAAAATTAAAGTCCCGTCCTCCTGTGCTATATTGATGCACCATTGACAGTCTGGTCAAATTCTCATTCATGTAGTCAGGACAAGTATTGTAAAAAATATTTTTAAAGTGATTTAGACGTAGCTACTCAGCTCTGCCAATTTATATTTCAAATGGATGCATTTGCAGAAAAAAGACTGTTTACAGACTATCTCGTTGAATCAAACGATATAAATAACATGCAAATGGCAGGATAATGCAACACTGAATGATCAGCATTGCTGTACCTGACCAAAGAAATGCAGACAAAAATGGTTGCTATTAGAAAGAATAGACTTACCATATTCAAAGGAAGCAAAGATCAATGTACATTATGAGTTTAATATTTTTTGACAGGTTTTAATTTGTCCTGATCACTTCTAGGTGTTTCCCTTTCACTTTAGCTATACGCTGGCAAAGTGACATAATAAATTGGATTAACTACCATAGCAACAGATGAATACAATTTTGAACATATCGCCCTGCACTATAAGCAGGTTGCAATCATCTCCTGTGTATGTCTGCAATCATAGATTGAATACAACACCAGTTTTTTCAAAGATACAAATCTTACAGGTGCGAGTGATCAACATGATGTTTCAATGCAGAGGTACCGCGTGAACGTACCAGTGCAGCGTGGCATATTCAAAATTTGTTTTTTATTTATTGCTATGGTAGTTAATCCGATTATTACATAACTTCACCAGTATATAGCTAAAAGGGAATATTACCAATATTATATTTTAATGTGTATATAATGCCACCTATCAACTTACATTTCTTGTAAGACCAAATTAATTTTGCACTTTAAAAAAAAGTGATATGGTCCATTATGAGGTTAAAAGGTAAAACCATAATATATGATCTTATAATAATATGAAATCATTTTGTTCAAACCTGATTCCCAACTTATACCAAAATGGAATCAGCCAAATTTGTAGAGCAATACTGAATATCATAAAAAAGAAGTTAAGTCCCCATAGAACCCCTTGTTAACAGCTACAATTGCAAATGAAAGTATAGTTATGTAAGTCTGGTTTGATTTACACTCATTTCCTGTATGGAAACCATTTACGGCGGAGTTTCTTTCACGTTACTTTCTTATTTTGACTTAAAATGGAGAGAAACCTGACAGTTATTCCGGGGGGCCACTCAAATATAATGATGTAAGCATGCGTGACCAAAAAAACGCGTGAAAAGGGGTTTTTCTTGGTTAAGCATGCGTGACGCGTTAAGGAGGTAAAAAGCGGTGATTTTCATGAAAAGGGTAGTTTTAAAATCGTTTTGTAACGCATTTAGGGTACCATTTTAATCCGCTTTTCAAATCTGCTGAAACTCTGATTCGAAAAAGTTTATTCCAGTGCGAATTCCCGTTCAGTATGTTAAATGTTTACAGCATACTCCAAACCTGAAGTGTCACTATGTTATGCAAATATATTTCATGACGTATTGCATGTGATTTAACCATGGCCTTGTACTTCTATGTAAAATACCGTTTAGATAAAAAAAATTAATGACGTCATATAAAATTATGATGGTATATAGTTCAGTGGACAAACGGGGAGACGAAAATCCGGGACGAAAATATCATGTATTTCAAAAAGATTTTCAGGATCTATTATAGATTCCTCACATTATTTACTACTCCTGCTGGTAGATTTGTGAGTTCCCCTTCTCTGGATTACATTAGGAAATTATATTTGCAGTAGAAAGCATGAAAAGGGCACACGATACAGGGACACGATATTCAACTTTAGGTGCCGAATTCGGAACCAACTACGATGTGAATAATACTGCTTATAAACGTTGCCTCTGGATAAATTACGCTGTATATTGGTATTTTATATTCTCACAAAACTACTTTACGAGAACCCAATCAGATTCATGTAACAAGCTACGAATCTGAAGACCTCATATGGTAGGCCTACACTCTGAATTCATTGTGTCAGTATTTATATTTTGGTAGACTTTAGTGTTCAATGACAAGTTAGTAGGCTTACAAAAAATTGTTCAATTTGTCAAAATCCATCAAAGTGGGTCAAATTTAGACAAAAACTTGTTTAGCGGGTCAAATTTAGACAAAACTTGTTTCGGGGATCAAAATTAGACAAAAACTTGTTTAGGGGGTCAAAATTAGACAAAAACTTGTTTAGGGGTCAATTTTTTTTTGAGAAAGCGCTAAAAACTTGCTTAGGGGTCATTTTGCTCACAGAGGAAAACTTGTTTAGGGGGTGTTCGAAAAAAATTTGGTCACGCATGCGTACACTCTCATATTTGAGTGCCCCCCCCCCGGGCAGTTATTACAAATTTAATATTATCAGCATTTTGAATAAAGAGTAACAAAATTAAAATTTGATAGAAATCATACATTATGGCTTCAAAAAACCTACTATCAAAATAGGGTGTGCGCTTCCCGAGATATGAATCCATGGGGGCCAAAGGCGGCAAAAAAAAAAAAAGAAAAAGGCAAAAATATGTAGTAAACAGTAAAAAACATAAGAAATAAACATCACAAAACTTTAGAACCATGTATGCTAGACCTTCGGTGGTTTCAGTATATATGATAGCGTAATGTTTGTATAAGGAACTCAATTTTCAAAAATGCCTCCTTTGTCCTCAAATAGAGCAGATTGTGTCACATAAAAAGTTTTTATATTGCTGAAAGCAATACGATATACAAGTTAAGATGCAGAATGCGATATATTTACACCATTGCTGCCCTGTTTGTTCAATATTGTGCCATTTTTGTAACAAACAAGTGATTTTGTTTGAATCTTCCATGCCATCCATATTCAGCGAAACATGAAGCATTGTAGTAGATTGATTTCCCCTAGGTTTAGAGTGCTGTATAAAATGAGTTAATATGGAGTTGCCACAATGCCAGACCCAATGTGCAGCGAACAAATAACCATATGGCTGGGGATGTATAGCATTTTCGGCCTTTTGGTAAATATTTATCTAATGACCCCCTTTCTAGGCCTATTTTTGTTGTTGAAAATAGCCCAATTTTACCTCACTGTATCCAATGTTTTGGAAATTTCCCTAAAAGTTACACATTAGTTGTGTTCACATTATCGGACGTACGCCCAGCGGAACTTGGTCGATGCAAGTTGCTAGGAGTAGCGGTAGGCGCTGCCAGGAGTAGTGTTAGTGTGAACGATGGTCAGCGTAAGTTCCACCAGGCGTACATCCGACGATTTACTCCCGACAAAAGTCAGGAGTAACAAGCTGGGTATAACCTCCGCCAGGCGTAAGTTGCAATGTGAACGCTGCTACTCCTGGCACCCGGTGTAAGTTTGACCTTTTGTTGGTCGGAACTAAGACATTACATATCATATATTGCGTGGTTGAAAAAGATCACAGAAACACCGGAAGTGGTAGCCGATGTTTACGCCGACCAGAAGTGAATGCTTGGTGGAATATCCCTGGTGGAACTGATCGGTATAGTGCTAGGAGTAGGCTAGGTGTGGACACGTGGTAGGAGTAGCGAAAATATTTGTGGAATTTTTATCAATGTTGGCGTAAGTTTACGCCGGGTGTAACTCTAAATGTGAACACAACTATAATTCTAATTATTCAATTAAAATAATGGTGAAAATTGATGGAATGACTAAAAAATTAATTCCTTTTAGTCATCCTCAAGGGGGGGTTGGTTTTCAAGTGGAATAGCCCATTTAAAGTAGCCCAAATGTGTGTGTAGCACATCTTCTGGCAACTCTGATCAGTTTGTTTATATAAACTTGTAGTGCATAGGAATAATGATGATGTCAGGCAGAGCTGATCAAAATTCCAAGGAGCATGTGCTGAAAGCTATCCATTTCTCCATAGCAGTAAAGATTATACCAGTCTGATAACCCTATGATGCCCGTAAGGAATAGACTGATGAAGCTCCCATAATGCATTGCAATGCCACACCGACAAAAATGGAACAAAATGATAAGAAAAAGTTATATTAAAAAATCCAATGTGCTTAGAAGTTGTTTTGTTTTTTGTTAAGCTTAAGTTAGCTCGATTGGTAAGTGATGTGAGTTCGAGTCATGGCACAGTCCCGGTAGACGACGGGCCTTGGCTAAAAAATATGTGGGGTCAAACAATAGACAATTTTTTGTGTACATGTTGAAGAAACCAAGAACATATCGCTCAAATACTTTAAATCTTGGATATGATTCTGACTTTGTGCCTGTTTACATTTGCTAAAAGCTAAAACTGGTGAAAACACTGATACTTTGAAAATAATGAATTATTTTGGCATTTGACGCGGGTATTTTTGGTTTCCAAAAAGTGACGCGGGCGGGGGACGGTAAACTTGGAATCGACTTTCACGTGCCTTAACCCCTATGGAAGACATGACCAAAATCTCCCATACAGGGAGAGTGTAAATTTCAAATGGGATTACCTGAATGGGAGAGACTCCATTTAAAATATATTTTACCTCAAGGCCTGGTACATTTTTTCTTGAATCTACCTCATGTTAAGTTGCGATTGTATTCATGTTGGCCACCAATAAATATATG
The DNA here is from genome assembly GCF_039555335.1 of Amphiura filiformis. Taxonomy (NCBI): domain Eukaryota; kingdom Metazoa; phylum Echinodermata; class Ophiuroidea; order Amphilepidida; family Amphiuridae; genus Amphiura; species Amphiura filiformis. The sequence goes on from NC_092636.1 coordinate 1,121,459, forward strand.
GACATTTATCAGTCCCCAATCTGGAGCCCAGGATCCATATATGAATCCATCTTAGCCAGAAAAATTAATTTGAATTTAGAAAATGATTTTACCATGTAAAGAAGTGATTTCACAAGTTGTATATAGATTATCATGGATGCGAAGAGAGTACTCTAATATTTTGTTGATTATATCATTATTGATTTTATATCACTTCACTCTATCCATACACCTACGCAAATCTGGCTAAAAAGCTCTATCTTAGTGATCCAATAGGGTGTATCTCCCAATCAAGTCTGTCACACCTTGCTTTCTTTTAGTACGGTATACATCTCTGTATATCTCCATTGAGCTTCATTGCAAGAAAGAAAGTCATGACAGATAGCAACTGTATAAGGGGATATTTTAGCGCTATTAATATTCATGGAATTTTAACTGTTCAAAGCACTGGGCTATTCCAGTTGAAATCTACACCCCCTATGGAAGACATGACTTTAATCTCCCACACAGGGAGTGTGAACTTCAAATAGGGTTACCTAAAATGGGAGACTCCATTGAAATCTACACCCCCTGTGTGGGAGATGAAGGTCATGCATTCCACAGGGGGTGTATGGATTTCAACTTGAATAGCCTATTTTGAAAACAATTTTCTTGTATTCATAGTTTCAAACAGGTATACATTTAAGCTTATGGGTTGAAATGTTTTTGCAGGCCTTTAAAATAATTTGCGATTCTGAAATTAACCGGGAAAAACGTGAAGTCCCAAACACGTAAAATGAATATTTTGTAAACATTTTCCTGTTAAACGATAAACGATAAAAGATAAACAACATCAAGTCGTCTAGTTTACTTTAACAATAAATTACAGAATATCATTGCAAATGAAAGTATAGTTTTGTAAGTCTGGTTTGATTTACACTCATTTCCTGTGTGTAAATCATTTACGGTCAATTTACATAAACTACGGTAGAAGAAAGCATTGTTATAAAGGAGTACACGCAAGTTACATCCATACATCCTATTGCCTTTTCATTATCGAGGAGAAAAACACATTTTGAGCTATCGTTTTCATACCAACAGTGGTTTAGATGGCATTTGAACATAATTTAAGATGAATTGATCGCTCGGTTGCTATAGCTATCTACTATAGATAGCGATAGTGTCTGGATAGGTGGTTATAGCTATGACGAGCGACCTAAATTAGATTGCAGAAGCGTACAATGACCAGGATTGACCCGAGCGAGGACGACATCCTTCTAGGCCTGTAGGGAGATAATAGACACCTGTGTTATGGTGGAGGAGAGAAAATTAATCTTTTCATCACACGTTTTTAAAAGAAATGAAAATGTTTGCTAGTTTAAATATTAGTTTCATAAAAGAACCATAACACCTGTTGCTTACAGCTTTAAGGAGGGCGGAGAAGAAGATGAAATCACATGATATATTACACTGTATTAACACTTTACATGCTGCCATAGGCTACAACCATGGGCATCAATCTGGAGGAGGGAACCTTTCGGCAAAATGACCCAATTTTTGTTCTTTTCAGCCACTTGTTAATAATTTTGGCAGGGTGACGGGTGTCCGCTCCCCACATTTCAAGCCAGATTGGCGCTAATGGCTACAACATAATAAGTCCAAGTTTTGACATTTTTTCAAAATATCAAGATGTTGAGCTTTATAATGTATATTTTTTTAAATTGTATGCATTGTATGATGAAAACAGTTCATTATATTCCTGAAAATGATGAAATGTGTTAAAACAGTTCATTATATTCCTGAAAATGATTAAATGTGTTAAAACCGTTCAATATATTAATGAAAATGATGAAATGTTTTAAAACAGTTCATTATATTCCTGAAAATGATGAAATGTGTTAAAACAGTTCATTATATTCCTGAAAATGATGAAATGTGTTAAAACAGTTCATTATATTCCTGAAAATTATGAAAAGTGTTAAAAATGTATAGTTTTTATTATCTTATTAACACCGGTATTCACTGACACTAGCGATAATGTTCGTTTATGCAAAAATCCATGTAGTTATGACTACGTCATATAAAAAGAGGGGCTAGACGCTGGATATGTAGTACTGAGCGCAGTTTCTCGTCTGATGACGGTGAAACAGATAAAGATACAGGAAGCGACATTGATGAGAAGGGATTTGATTTGGATAGGAGATGAAATCAGCGTATCCATGACAACAAAGTTTGAGAGCATCAATGGATGGGAACTAAATGCAGTGATCGGAATAAAGTCATGGCCCGGGTTTTGTACAGGGATTTGAATTGAGGTCTATACAGGACAGAGCGGAAAGTAGAGATCATTGTTGTAATGCATGATAAATATGCTTCTTTTTATTGCATTAAAAAAATCATTTTTATGCATGGATTTTTGAAATATTACATTTTAGTTAATATGTCTGTCTTCACTGTTTCTGTATATGAAATGTGAAAATGTTTTTTTCAAATAATAAAATAAAATGAAACCTTGAACAAATTTAGTTGCATCAATTCAATATGTTATTTAGAACAAATTGAAGAAAAATGTAATATAAAATGGAAGTAGTTGCATTCATATTTAGAAATAAGCGTGGAAACGCAGTATTTTTACACAGACTTTCCTATTGCAGACCCACAACTAATAAAGATGGTTGAAGTGCAAGTAGCAGCCTACAAGAAACATTTAAGTAAAAATAGCCAAAATAATAAAATAAATATTAGGGACTGATGGATCGTTAGCCTAGGAACATCAAAAACTATTTAAAGAAAAAGCCACATATTTTATATGGCATAATTACATGAGATTATTTGTGTGACAGAAAATTGCTGATCATTCAGGTATACAGCACCTTAATCAGCCCATATCCACAATAACCACTGCAGCCAGATTCAAAACAAAAGGTAGAGTTATGTGATGTAGTATGAATTCGGCTATTAGCCAAATCACACAACTGTGAATCATGACCTTGTTAAGGTCGTCATTAATCTGCCAGAATCCTGAGGGTATAGCTTCAATTAAAAAACAGTTGTCTAAGCTGAAGATATTGCAAATTTTTTGAAATTAGCAAATAAATTGTTTTAGTGAATCCAACTTAGCCAATGTTTCGGGTTTCACCATGTCTAAACATACCTTTAAGTATGTTAAACAGTCTGTTTTCACGTATGCAGTGAGAATTTATGGATTCTAAACCAGCTGTATTTAACTAGGGTTGAAATGGCATAAGTGCTAATGATCTGGGATTCCAGGAAATGTATGCAATAAAGGGGCCTTCCAAGATGCAAGGAATTCTGTTCATTCATTTTATTACTCAGGCATTTTAACCAGTGTAAAAATCAAAATGGGCAAAAAAGGCCTAAAAATCCCAAATTTCATGTCATGGTGGCCAGCATCCCACAGGGGTTTCCGAGTAGTTCAGCTCTGTTTAGCTGAATGCTGATTTGTCAGAAATTGGCAGTTCATAATCACAAATAGTAGTATTGTATAGTATGTGGTATCAAAAATTACTGTTATTATACAGTCTATAATAGCGAATTTATTAATTTGTTTTAAACAATTCATTGATGCCAGCACTGGTGGCATCCATTACTGCCTGTAGACAGAATGTCTGGAAAGATCAGACCCCAACACGGTGGGTAGTTTTCCTGTGCTTTTGAATGGCACAGCAGTAACCTTGGCCAATTTTTAGACCAAAATTTTGGATTTTTTGGATTTTTTTCTCTGTTTGTGCGAGCATAACAAGACTTTCCGTCGATGGATTTTTATTTCCGTCAGTAAATATTGTCTAAATTAAGTTTTACATAACATATTAAAAAGACAGAGACCCCTGCTGTATAATAAACTACCTAGGTAAGTTTTGAGTAACCTTGATGAAAATTACCCAAAAAGTGCCTATTCATTTGTGTGTGTATGATCCATCACCTGTCACTTGGTAGTCTTGTAACATGTCTAATGGCGCTGCCCATGGCCACTCGATGAATTGTTTAATTCGAATTAATCAATTCGATATGATAGACTGTATTACTTAGACAATAATAACTGCGCACCATCTATTTTGAGGTCATTGTGTGAAATCGGAGGGTTTTGTTTTGGGCTGAGGCATTTTTCCGAGGGAGCGGTAGCTCCCGAGGAAAAATACCGAGGCCCAAAACAAAACCCGACAATTTCACACAATGACCTCAAAATAGATGGTGCAAAGTTATTATTGTCATTCATTACCGTCGTATCTAATATTTTGAACAAATCAAAATGGCATTTTATGTTATTTTATGCCATAAAACGCTGTTAAATATAACCAGTTTTAATCATTGTTGTAACCTACCCTACAAAAAAATCAACCAGGCGAATAAAACATTTGCACCGACAACAAGAGCTACCAATCACAGAAGCGCGACGGCATCACGTAGGCGTGTGCGTTGCCATAACGCATAGCTTATACACGCACGCGCGCAGAAGTCATTGTTGTGTGTCCGGAGTCATTGTGAGTTATTAATGACCTCGCAATTAGTGCGCGGTCAGGCAATCAATTTCTTTTGATTGGATTACAGGCTTCGCGTATATTAATGAGGTTATGAATGAATGTTATTATTCCTCAGCTTTATTGCTTTTCCCCCATTAATTATAACCTTACCCCATTAATTATAACCTTACCCCCATCTATAGAATGTAAATTGATATGTGATATATGCACTAATCCACTGACACCAAAGTCACAAGTTTTTTAATGTTCTACGTGCTAGCCATAGACTTCAACATGGAAAGTCCACGTTTTGAGATATTTTCTCAAAATATCAAGAGCCGTCTCAAGAACCACTGAACCAATACTAGGCTTGTTTTTACTTGTTTTAATGCATTTTTCATGCTGATTCCAAATATGGGTCATGAAATTTTTGAATTTTAAAAATAAAATAGGAACTTGTCGTCTGCAGTCGACACCCGCATGGAAAGGGTTAAAAATAAAGTTATTACCATAACTAACTTGTTCAGTACCTTAGCTTACTGGTGTTAATATTCCTAAGTTCCTGACATATTTGGTAGCAAAGTTATGAAATTTTTACATGACAATTTTCTTGTGTTTTTCTTGGTTTTTGCTCCCAATGTTTGCCTATATATATATCTATTTCATTATGGTTGACTTTTGTCTGATTGGAACATACCATTTCACATAATAAAAGTTTAGCTTCCAGATTCACCAATTTTACCCAACTCTCCTATAAATTATAAACTGAACCAAAAATGTGTTTTCCTGAGTTTGCTTGGGATGTGTTGCTGTGTACATCTGGGAAATATGCATAGGGCCTATTGTGATCTGAATGTGTCAGACAATGGCATCCTCCAGTGGAAGTGCATGAATTTATCTTTTAAAGTTTTATGTCCCAAACTGTTAAATTATCTAGAACCAAAATGTGTTTTCCTGAGTTTTATTTGCTTGAGATGTGTTTCTGTGTACATGTGGGGACTGCATATCGTGGAATGTGATAAATTATAATGGCATCTTCCAGTGGGAGTGCATGAATTTATAAATTCTTCATTTATAAGCTACGAGTCCCAAACTGTTCTAATTTCTTGTAGACTTGTCAAATTTGTGTGATAAGCGTTTAAAGAAGAAAACTTGCAGAGAAACCATTCTCCATCATCATTCATTATTGTAATGATGTTATTTGTTGGCTGATTGATTATCCTCTGCAGACATTGTAAATGTTCTTTTTGTCTATAGGGACATTGCTACTTGTATTTTTTAACTAACTTTTGGATAAACACACCGAGGTGACAATTTTCCTTCTAAATTATTTACCTCATAAGAAATTCAAAACTCATTGCTTGCAAAATATGAACCGCATCAAATATACAAATACGTTGCCATGACAACGAGAAACAAAATTGATGTGTTGCGCTCAAGAGATCTAATCAATCAGGTTTGCCTATCTAGCTGCAGAGTAAGTTTGCTTTGCTTGCTCAACAACATTTTGTTTAAAGAAACAACAGTATATAAGTGGTGATAATTACTGCATATATGGAAGTGCTTTGCTTGGTAAAAGGAATTGGAGAGCATTCAGAGTGTCAGATGACATCTAAAAAATATTGCTTGTTGTTTGAAGTGTTTGAGTTGACCAATCAGAAGCTTCCTTTAGTTCGCAGAGGCGATTGAAGCAATGGACAAGTAGTAGCTCAATCAGGCTTATTTCTCTTTTATTTCAACTTTTTTTCCATCATTGTGTATATTTATTTATATATCTGTCATTAAAGAAGCTTTAACTCAGAAAGAGTTCTTTGCCACATTATTTGGAATTTTTTCACAACATGGTTGAGAATGGACTAAAAACAGTTCTTCCAACTTTACAGAATCTTAATAGTACAAAGAATCTTGGGATCAAGTTGTGTGTTCTATGACATTTGTAGGGTTGTAGAATCTTCTTTGTATGGTTGTAGAACCTTCTTTGTATGGTTGTAGAACCTTCTTTGTATGGTTGTAGAACCTTTGTAGGGTTGTAGAAACTTCTTTGTAGGGTTGTAGAACCTCAGTTCTTTGCAGGGTTGTAGAACCTTTGTAAGGTTGTTGAACCTTCTTTGTAGGGTTGTAGAAACTTCTTTTTAGGGTTGTAAAACCTCAGTTCTTTGCAGGGTTGTAGAACCTTCTTTGTATGGTTGTAGAACCTTCTTTGTATTGTAGTAGAACTTTCTTTGTAGGGTTGTAGAACCTTCTTTGCATGGTTGTAGAACCTTCTTTGTATTATAGTAGAACCTTTTTTGTAGGGTTGTAGAACCTTCTTTGTAGGGTTGTAAAACCTTCTATGTAGGGTTCTGGAACTTTCTTTGTAGGGTTCTGGAACTTTCTTTGTAGGGTTCTGGAACTTTCTTTGTAGAATTATAATAATTTATATGACCTTTGTAGGACCATAAAACCTTTTTTGTGTGTTCTAGGACCTTCTTTGCTAAAATATTTGCAGGGTTCTCAAACTCTGTTTTTCGAACCAAGAGATGCAATTCTTGAGTCAGCCACCAACCCTTCATTTTATCTATAAATAGTATGTTACAAATTGCTATCTGTGCATGGTAATACTAACTAACAGTTTTAATGGAACTTTCCACAGAAGCCATTCTAAAATCACAAAATATACAACCAGGTAAAAGGAGAAAATGGTTACCATGGTTACCTCTGCATCTTTCTTCAGGAGCTATAGGTAAAGTTTGCATGTAGAGGGAATATCTGTCTAAGTAACAACAACAAACCTTGATGCTGGTCGCTCAAACACGTATCAAATGCAGTCACTTGAGGACAACCATGATACCTAATTTCCTATGAATAGAATATTGCTTGTACTATGCTGTTAAAAGCAATGCTGCAGTGAGCATTAAAGCCATATTTTAACATTTGCTGAGGAGAACGCCCTCAAAGAAATTTTAAATTCAGTTTTTTACACGATTGTAATGTACAATAAAGATACTCTGCAAAAATCAAGACTTTAGCTGCTGTAGTTTTGTCAAAATCCGATATTTTGAATAAAACGATGGAACCGGCGTTTTACTATTACGATGGAAATATTAGTCGAACACGTATGCACAGTACGTACACAGCGTGCGGGATACACATACACACACACCCAGAGGATCGCATCAGTATTACAACCGCGGGATCGCAAGGGTGTAACATGCATGGGCGCTAGTAGTAAATTCCAATTTTCTATGCTTTACCTCACTTGTTCGGCTCAAAATTAAAAGGGGACATATATCTGACAGTAAAAGCTAACATTTAATGGAAAATAAATACTAATCTATTTTTACAGAAATGTTATAATATGGCTTTAACACATTTGAAAAGAGCTTAAAGGAATATTTCATGATTGTAGCATCTTCTTGTGATATATTTCAATAGATATTCACAAAAAAGCTTATTTTAATAAGCTTATTTTAAAACACCTTTTATATAAAACGCTCCCCTGGCTATGACACTTTTTATGACCATATTTGGAATCATGCAAAAAAAAGTATATCTTCAAATGTGTTGAATCGGTTTGCCTTTCTCATGACTATAGTATCTAGGATAAGTACTTCAGGAAATAAAGAAAACAAATTGATGAAGGGGCAATAATCATGCAACTATATTAACATCATAACAAACTTTTAATGAAGGGGTTCTTGATATGAACATAATTTTGATGGTTTAAGGTGGAACTTGTTCAGCGATTGTCATCTTGAAATTCTTTGATCACTAACAGACATTGACTGCCATGAGTGACCACTGTAAGACCCGATTCATATTTTTTGATTCAACTTAGGTATTTGATGCAACAAGTCATCAGCCTGCTATGATTATGTTTTGTAATTTTGAGAACAAAGTACAAAATATAGTTCAAGAATGTATCAGTTACATAATCACCCTAATTATTTCTGATTATTCCCTTTTCATAATCACCCTAATTATTTCTGATTATTCCCTTTTCATAATCACCCTAATTATTTCTGATTATTCCCTTTTCATAATCACCCTAATTATTTCTGATTATTCCCTTTTCATAATCACCCTAATTATTTCTGATTATTCCCTTTAATTTGTCTCATTATCATTTGTTCTTGTGGAAAGAATGGTGAATAAATATGTTTAGATGCATTCTTGAACTATATTTTGTACTTGTTCTCAAAATTACAAAAAAAAGACTTGGGCAATTGTCGTAGCAGTTTGACAAAGTATAAGGTTGTTATTCAATCTGTTTCAATTCATTTTTATCGTCTTTGTTGAAAAAAGACGAATCAAAATACTGAATATCTGCATAGTGTAGTTTTTATGAGTAAACTTACAGGAAATAGATTGAATAACAAATACTTGTCTCATCAAATATTTGATGTGATTCAGGCTGAAGCTACAGACGAGTTAACAGACCTTTTACGCTGTGGACACACAACTTTTCCCGTCACAAGTGAGGCAACTTTCACATTATTCATTACTCATTATTTAGGTTTAGGTCTGGGGGGACATCATAAATTTTTGAGGTGGTGGGTTTTGGGAGCTAATGGCGTACCGGTAAAAGGGTGTCTTTTGGAGCTGCGAAAAAGGAAAAGGGGGTCTTTTGGAGCTGTAAACAGTTAAAATCAAGGGTCTTTTATGGCTTTCTGGTTGAAAATCATCTGAAAAAAACTAAAATGAGCAATTTAGGGGTCTTTTAGAGCTGAAATTTGAAATGATCAAAATCAGGGTCTTCCAGAGTTCTATTTTGGTCCAATTTAGGGGGTATTTCTGAGCTGCAAAATCTTTTGGGGAAGCATACCTGTATGGTCATTTGTGTTAAGCCTCCCCCAGTCTAAACTCTTTATTTAAACTATTTACTTTGACAAAATGCAGGTATCTAGCAACTGCCTGAAGTGTTGACAGCTTAAAATATGGGTGTGACAAATGATGGTTTGGTTAAAATTTGAATTCCACATTGAAAAGCCATGAGATTGGTACAATTGTGTTATTTGTATTAGAAACATCTCAATAATGAATACAGAAAATGAAGTGAGTGCAGGTGACAGGAACCTAAAAGTTGACTTTCATCAGCCTAATAGATGAGACAAAACTGACATTTTGCTATTCTTTGACCAAAACATCCTTTACCAACAGCTTGTACATGCTATGAAACAGTAAAATAAAAGAAAGACAACATTGATTGCACGTCCACATGATAGTAAATCTCAGCATCACTCCTGTTTTGATACATTGACTGTTCAGTGCCAGAAGTGGGTAAGTGCAATAGCTGCCCTATGTACATTTGCCAATTTACACACAGTATTTGTACTCATCTATACAATGGCAGTACACATGGCAGCTATTGCACTTACCCACTTCTGGCAGTCAACATTGCATCCTCCCACTACCTAATGCTTCCTTTTGTTATTGTACTACTGTTATTTTATGGAAACCAATTACGACTTTCAAACATAAGTACCAGGCCATAGCAACATGTACAGGGTGTCCCAAAAAAAAGAGGCCCCACATTGCGCTCTCTTTTTCTCCTATTTCTGAAAAGTTGATCAAATATATTTTGGTATGTAAAGAAACCTTCAATCGTTAGCTTTAATAAACCAAAACAATTATTTCAATAGGCTCATAACTTTTGAAGATATGTCCTTTCAAAGAAATGTATCCGTTTTCACTCTGTCCACGGAGGAGGTTTCGCTACTTAAAGATTGAAAAGTGCATATACCATGCATGAATATAAAACATTCCTCGATGATAACTTTATAAAATAACAACTTTATTTAAGGGAATGGGCTTTACCGGTGGGCTTATGGGTTATGGATTTTGTTAAGTGTCATTAATTTTAAATTGATGTGGGATGGCACTTCTTTTGCTATACTTGCAATTACTTACTATCTCGTTTCTTGCTTTCTTTTTATTGACAACATAAGTCATTTCTTTTTTTGAATAAAAGGTAGCCCTGAAAAGGGCTGTTTAGTTTGTCTTTGGTTCTTTTTGAAGTGAGTTTACTGTGCTGCTCTGCCCTCTACCTGGTTGCCTCCCGAATACAGGTTTCAGCCCTAGTTCTCATTGCATTAATTGCGTTGCGTGCCAACCTTGTGCGCCGGATACTTGAATGCAGCAAATGGGTTGCGACGATGTTTGAAGCTAGCTGGTGATCCTCGCTTATAGTGAATGCTTTCCCAAGACTAATGCTATTATCTATCAATGTCATTAACCGTGTGTTTCGTTTAAATCTTTGATGTAGCCAAACCTCATCCGTGGACAGAGTGAAAAACGGGTACATTTCTTAAAGAGGGCATATCTTCAAAAATTGTGAGCCGATTGAAAGAATTGTTTTGGTTTATTAAAGCTAACGATTTAGGGTTTTTTACATACCAAAATATATTTGATCAACGTTTCAGAAATAGGAGAAAAAGAGGGCTTAATGTGGGGCCTCTTTTTTGGGACACCCTGTAGTTCAACTAAAGGCTAGCTTCAGACTTCAGATTGCACGTACAATATTGTATGTACAATACTTTTCGTGACGCCAAAAAAGTATTACACGTGCAATAAATATACGTGCCACACGAGTTGAATCAGATTGCGCTATAACCCTGATGGTTCATTGTTTGCTAAATCAAGCGAGGATAAATTTCTACTGCTGCTGATGAAAAATCCAGACGCTTTTGAGGTTTTTTTCTGCACTTTACCAGTAGGCCTAATAAATAAAAAAAATCAAAATCAAATAAAGATTTAGGAAGAATGCTTTTACTCACTGCATGCTCATCTGATCCACTTTCCCAGGAAACTAAATACCGATGCTCCTTTAGTTTTTTCCCTGACTTTCCAGACATAATTATGAGTAAACATCAAATTTAATGTTTACAAAACAATCAAATATATATACATTCGTTTGCATTTTGTACATAAATATTAATAATGTACAAACATTAAAGGGGGGCCTAAGAGTATGTCTATCTTTAATCATATACTAATTCCGCCATGCCCAAACATATTTTATATAATATATATGAAATCGTGTAATAGCACCCAAATTCCAATAAAAATAAAAACAAATTTGTTATCAAATACACTAGGCCTATACATTGTATTACAGGAATTTAATAGATGGTGCATTTTAATAAATAAATAGATTAACACGGGTAATGGACGATAAATATTTGGCAATACCGGATTTACCACAGAGCCAGTGGACAAAGAAATTAATTACAATTAAAACAAATTAAATGAGAAAATTAAAGCAAGGACATTTGGTGTTCAAAGTATTGTTTTAGAATGCGAAGGAGTCCTAAATGTTATCCTGGCCCAGGACACTGATTAATGTGAATTCGACCCATAGTTATTTTATCTACTTTTGCCAGCATTCAACCTGTTCAATGTGATTTGCGCCTATTTTTAATACAATTCCGAAATCTGACGTATCAATGTTGTATCGTCCACAAACTATGATCCGAGACTATTTCATTTGACACAGTTGTATGGATTTCAAAAGATCGGTCCTATAATAGATATCGATTAGAGAATTACTGCAAGAGGCTTTGAGGATGCCGTAATCCTCTTGACAATCAACCAATCAGAGAGACATATTTCAGAATTATGTTCGTATAGTTGAAACTCTTTCAATGCTGAAATATATATTTCAAGTAATCTCGTTTCACATTAACACGTTTATGGATGTATTGGGATGATCATAAGTACAATAGGTCTATAACATACACCATCATAACATGCCTCAACGATATCAACATGTAAAAAGCTGTTGTAAATTCATAACACAACGTGTTATAATGTATAATGTTATATGCCAAAACTTTAAAAACAATAAAAATATCAGTATCAATCAAATCAAAACCAGAATAAATACATAGGGCTACAAATAATACTTAAGAAACTGACTAAATCAATATATGACTAAATGTCAGTATAAATGAATCGCTCAATCAATTAATCAATCAGTAATCAATCAAATCAATCAATAAATAAATAAATAAACAAATAAACAAATAGGCCTAAATAAATAAATCTATAAATAAATAAATAAGAACTGAATGTGCCATTTATATTATTATTACAATTTTAATATTATTAATATCGTTATTAATAGGCCTTTTAATATTAATATCAATCAACCAAACAATCAATAAATAAATAAACAAATAAATAAATAAACAAATAGGCCTTTAAATAAATCTATAAATAAATAAATAAGAACTGAATGCGCCATTTATATTATTATTACAATTTTAATATTATTAATATCGTTAGTATTAATAGGCCTTTTAATATTAAGTACAGTTGAATACAAAAAGACATAAAAAGATGTTCATCATTCCGTACACGAACACTCACTAAATTTACCACTCTTAGAAATTTGGCAACTACGTATCAATTAAGCAACCAATGATTGTAGCACAATATATATTTTCCGGTACATACTATTTATTGCACGTGTAATACTTTTTGACGTCACGAAAAGTATTGTACATACAATATTGTACGTACAATACGGAGTCTGAAGCGCGCTTAATACAATTACAGGATGGTTTTTGTAGGCAACATAATAGTTAATACTAGTATGCCTGCATGCAACAAGCAATTGGGAAGTAACAAGAGAAATTGAATTCATGAATTAGGTTTTGAATTCAAGATCTTTCAATTTCAAGATATGAAATCTTTACTCAAGGGTAATAATTTTGATACAGATTTCCTGAATGTTTTCCGTTAGAATCCGCAAATAATGGAGTGAATTCAGTTGTAATATTAAAAAAATAAAAATTTAGATTTAATCAAAAAGTTGATCTCCTTTTGTTGTCTGTAGAGAACATAACTTTTTAAACGGATATTCAGAGATATGGTACACCCAAACCTACACTGTTCCAAACAATTTTTTGGCTGTTACTTTTAGAATAGGACTATTTACTGATATAGTAACTACCGTAAAATACTTTAATTTCACGGCAACTTAATTTGGTCAATTGGCAAGAATTTTTTTTTATGGTAATTTAAATTCACGAATTTGCATCTGATTGCTATGTAACTATTTATCGGCAATTTAATTTAGCGATTGAAGGCACTAGCGAAATTAAATAAAACAATTTGCTAGCGAAATGAAGTTGTTTTGCAGTATATCCCTACAATATGTCCAATTCTTGGACATATTAAATGTTTGCTCAGCAAAAAGAAAGTGGAATCCAGACTTTGATGTTTTCTTGCTCATCAGTGGTTTCATCACTCTTCCCTCCTCCACCACACCATCATTTCTACTCCCCCACCTACCCTGTCATCCCTCCTCCTCCTCTTTGATGACTATTTTTTCACCTTTACATCATTTTTTATACACCCCACCCACCCTGCCCTCACCTCTTTCCATTCTTTCTTGATACCACTTCCCCCACCTTTTCCATGATTGTCTTGTTCAGTTTAAACCATCACCATTGACCCCAGGCCTTCCCCTCCTTTTCTTGAAAGTACTTCCTCCACCCACCTATGCTGTTTACTGTTCTATTATACCCACACCCTATACTGAAAATTGCACTTCCAAATATAATCTTTTAACCGAAAATAGAATCTTTTAACTAAAAATATAGGCCTAACCTTTTAACCGAAAATGGTATCCTTTAATTGAAATCCATGATTGACTTGTTTAAACCATCGACATTGCCCCTCATCCCTCCTTTTCTTGAAAGTACTTCCCCCACCTACCTAGATGCTGTTTACTATTCTATTATACCCACACCCAATACTGAAAATTGTATTTCCGAAAATATAATCTTTTAACTGAAAATAGAATTGTTTAACTGAAAATAGAATAATTGTCTTCTTTAAACCATCTTCATTGTCCCTCACCCCTCCTTTTCTTGAAAGTACGTTCTCCACCCACCTATGCTGTTACTGCATGATCTATTGCAGCCACACCGTATGTATACTGAAAATTGCGCTTCCGAAAATATGATCTTTTAACTGAAAATATGATATTTTAACTGAAAATAGAATCTTTTAAGAGAAATTGATTAGAGCTTATCACCCCCGTAGTGTTTTTGTCATAAGGAGTTTGTTGTCTTCATGGTCAAATTTTTTGAAAAATAAAATGCATTTAAATATAAATGGGAAGTTCTTGGAAGAAACAAGTTTATGATTCAGATACAATGACAGATTGCAATTTTAAGTCTATCTAATTAGCCCTAACACCCAACCCTGCTTTTTGCTATCGCTAGTTAAAGAAGAAACAAAAAAGGAGAGAAAATGAAGAGAGAAGTCACTTGGTGAGCCCAGGATTCGAAACCTTAGACCCCCACATGCCAAGCACATGATCACGGACTGGTAGCCACACGGGTAACACTGCCCCGGGCAGTTATTCCGTGAGCATATTAGGCCTATAGAAATTGTTGAAACGAATTGAACAATTTTAGGTCAATTGGTTATAACTTATGAATAATATATTGGAACATACCATAATTTTTCACTTTCATTTTTTTTTATTGTTCAAACAAATAACAATTTTCTTACGTACACATGCCAAGGATTTTTACCCCCTCCCTCCCTCTTACGTACGCTTCGTACGTAAGTGAAAGTGGCGAAAATTATGGAGGGTCCCTAACGTAACAATGGGGTTGTTTTGACCCAATAATTTTGAGGGCATGTCCATTTAACCATCTCCATGTGGGTGTCGAATGCAAGTTTCAATTGTGACAATCCATATCAAAACGATGCACTTGTCGGCTGCTATATGTGTCTCATTTCACATAATAGCAAGGAATAAATACCAGACTCATCTAAAGTGGAGGTCACTTCAAATCATCCCCAAGTCACATGGATTAGGAATACAGAGAAAATTCCATAATCATGTGACTTGGGGATGATTTGAAGTGACCTCCACGTGAGATGAGTCTGGTATTTATTCCTAGCTATTATGTGAAACGAGACACTACATGTAGCATCCAACAAGTGCTCGTTTTGATATGGATGGACACAATTTTTTTAATTCAAAAATTTCAGTATTGTACATATTCATGACCAATTGACCATATTTGGGCTCAGCATGAAAAATGCATTAAAATGAGTACAAACAAGCCTAGTATTGATTCAGTGGTTCTTGAGATAGCTCTTGATATTTTGGGAAAAGAGATCCAAAACTTATGACTTTTTATGTTGAAGCCTATATGGTTAGCACACAGAGCATTGAATATTAATGCTCTGCTTTATAGCCATGCGCTTCAACTGAAAAAAGTTGAAGTTTTGAAATATTTTCTCAAAATATCAAGAGCTATCTTAAGAACTAGAACAAAACTACTGAGTCATCCAGTCGTTAAAAAATACTAGCGTAGCAAGGCAAAAATGTAAGTTGTATTTGATTCAATTCAAAACTGAAATACAAGCTTGTTTTTTACTCATTTTAATGCATTTTTCATGCTGATTCCAAATATGGTCATGAAAATTTATATTTTTGAAATATTTGAACTTTCAATTTTTTTTAAAAACATGTCGTCTGCAGTCGATACCCGCATAAAGAGAGGTATCTTGTATAAAATGCTAAGATATTATACAAAATACAAGTTGACAGAACCTACAGATGATGATTAATCCATCCAGATTGACAATGCACTAAATTTAATCGAGCAGAAGGATTTCAATAAGACTGCGTAGGAGATTCTATGAATGTGGGCTATTATGAGAATAGAGATGCTACAATTGAAATTCTATTAATGAATATAAAGTGGATTTGAATAGTTATAAAAATAATGTGTTTTTCTTGGTATCAATTATGTGGACTTTAAAAGATATACCATGAATGGATGAGTCTATAATTGTTAAGATTTAAACTTGCGACAAGTACTGTATTTTTAGTTCTGAGATGCAATTTGCGGTTCTCCTTTGTGATTATTAGTTCTCTGGCAATGTGTTTCAGGTTTGTTTTGCACTTAATTTAATGCCCACGTGACCAGATGGGCGCAGACATTACAGCATCTAGACAGGATGTCTGGAAAAGTGACCTTTGGCACAGCAGGTGGTCTTCCTGTGTATTTCAATTGGAAAGCATGGATGCATGTCCAAATTTTCTAGCAAATTTGCCATGGTTTTTTTTGTAGTATTATTGTAAGAATGTCTGCAAGAAATCAATAAGGGTTTTTTTTTTCGTCCCAAAACTTTCAAAATTTAGTTCTTGAAAACATACTAAAAAACAGAATCCCCCAATTTTTAATTAAGTTGCCTATTAAATTTTCAGCAATTTTGATGATATTGGTCTGAAAAATTCGTATCTCTTAGCATTGTAGCACATCTACTGATCACTTGGTGGTCTTGGTATGGCGGCGCCCATGGGTCACATGGGCATTATTTAGCGCCTTTTATTTAATACCCCCGGGGGGGCCACTGTAATGGTGAAGGGGGGTATCAGGCGCGTCCGTAAATTCACGTAAAAAGGGTATTTTTTCAGATTAAAGTACGTTACGTGCGTAACGTGAATAGGGTATCAAATTCATGTAAAATGGTGTGTAAAAGGGGATGTTTTTGGAGCTCTTACGTACTTAGGGTAGTTATGCCAAGTTTGGGATTTTGTGCTTTCTCCTTCATTCATGAAAAGTGAAAGGAAAGTGTCTTCTTCCTACACCCCAAAAACAGTTAAAAGCCATCTTTCTGCTGTCAGAGATGACAGATCCCTATACTGGCCCAGCTAGCATAAACACGAGGTCCCCGGACGAGGTCACAACTTGTTCAGAATATACAACCAATCAGCATGCTTTTTCTTAACTGTGGAGTCAATAAATTATGAGGAAAATATAAGAGGATTTCGATTGGCGAACCTCTTTAAAATCATCAATATTCATAGTCTTGGTGGCTTCCAGCCCAGAACATTTGGTTGATCGGAACATGGTCTGAAGGAGCAACAAAGCAACCACGAACTTCTAGGTTTGTAAACAAGCTGTGTCAATGAACTTTTGACATGTGTGAAATTTTACCGGGTATTTACAAACACAACGATTGAATAATTTGGAACTATTTTGGCTTTCTTAAAATATAAATCAATGAGTTTCAGGATTTTGGTTGGGTTTACCACTAAATCCAGTATGATAATTAATGCTCTAGGATGTTTTAAATCGAGACGAACTTAGGAAATAAACCAAGCTAAACTGGCCGTGATTGCCGTCTTCTTCCAACTTCAATGTGTGGTTTGCAATCGCCATGGTCGTAATTTGCTTTGGACTTGCAGTTCAAAATTTTCTTGGATATGTGGAGAAATGGGTACATCCCAAATCCCAAAGAATAAATTCTACAATATTTCAATAAAAAGGGTTGTACCTGTGATCCAAAAAGGGGAAATTATTGGCCCAAAAATCTTGAAAATATTGGACATACTGTATGAACTTTGAGGTAAGCTTTAGCACTACGTAAACTTGTATGGCTCAAAATTCAGAAGGCTTGCCACGAATTGCCAGCCCTATCATGCCACTCGCCGCCTGGGTTCTGTGTGTTTACTTGTTTAGGGGTAATAATTGCATCAATTACTTGTTTAGGGTTGGGAAAAGACAACTACTTGTTTAGGGTAGCAAATCGTGTAACTTATACTTGTTTAGGGGGAAAAATTTCAGTCTCGGAAATACTTGTTTAGGGTGCTTTTTGAGAGTCCTCGGACGCGCCTGATACCCCCTCTTGACACTATAGTGGCCCCCCCGGGTTAATACCCTATGCTAACTGTTCATGAGGTGTTGTTTCTGACCTTAATCTCTCACACAGAGGGATGTACGTTTCAAATGGAACCACAGGTAACCCCCATTTCCCCCGGGGGGGGGGGCCACTCAAATATAATGATGTAAGCATGTGTGACCAAAAAAACGCGTGAAAAGGGGTGTTTTTTCTTGGTTGAGCACGTTACGCGTGTGACGCGTTAAGGGGGTAAAAAACTGAGATTTTCATGAAAAGGGTAGTTTTTAAATCGTTTTGTAACGCATTTAGGGTACCATTTTAATCCGCTTTTCAAATTTGCTGAAACTCCGATTCCGAAAAAGTTATCCAGTGCCGGAATTCCCCGTTCATAGAAATGCTTACAGCATACTCCAAACCTAGAGTATATCACTCTGTTATGCAAATATATTTCATGATGTGTTACATATGTGATTTAACCATGGCCTCGTACTTCTATGTAAAATACCATTTAGATTAAAAAACATGTATCTTAATTAATGATGTCATATAAATGTTGCTTGAATTATGATGGGTATATAGTTCAGTGAATAGACGGGGAGACGAAAATATCATGTATTTCAAAAAGATTTTCAGGACTTTTATATATTCCTCACATTATTTCTGGTAGATTTGTGAGTTTCCCCTTCTCTGGATTACTTTAGGAAATTATATTTGCGGTAGAAAGCATGAAAAGAGCACACGATACCGGGACACGATAATCAACTTTAGATGCCGAATTCGGAACCAAATACGATGTGAATACTGCTTAACGTTGCCTCTGGATTGGTATTTTATATTCTCACAAAACTGAGTTACGAGAATCCAATCAGATTCATGTAGGCCCAACAATCTACGAATCTGAAGGCCTCATGGTACATTCTGAATTCATCGTGTTATTATTTATATGTAGGCCTAGTATAAAGTGACACCGGAGGGGGGACGGGGGTATATCCGGGACGGTAGACTTTTAGTGTTCAATGTCAGTTAGTAGGCCGTGTTCAAGTTGTCAAAATCCTTGTAAAGTTGGTCAAATTTAGACAAAAACTTGTTTAGGGGGTCACAATTAGACAAAAACTTGTTTAGGGGTCAAAATTAGACAAAAACTTGTTTAGGGGTCAAATTTGGGGGAAAGCGCTAAAAACTTGCTTAGGGGTTATTTTGCTCACAGAGGAAAACTTGTTTAGAAGATGTTCGAAAAAAATTTGGTCACGCATGCGTACACTCTCATATTTGAGTGCCCCCCCCCCCGGGCCATTTCCTGTGCGGGAGATAAAGGTTGTATCTTCCATACAGGGTGTATGGATTTCAACTGGAATTGTTTATTTGTGATGCTCTAGATAGAAGCCATGACACTGTACCTGGAATGGGATGAGGTTGTTGAAAAATACCATATATTGGTTGCAGTATCGTTGGTCATCACATGGGGGGGGGGCACCAACCATGATTGGGTGGGCACCGGGTCTGATGGGAGGCACAAGCCGCTTTTCAGCAATTAATGAATTGGCATGATTAGCTCATGAATATTCAGGTGTAAAATTCCCAGGTCCACTGGCGACTTGGTTTGGATTCTTTGAAGAGAGTGTTTGTGATACACAGGCTATTCGATGAACAAAAGCTGAGCAGCTTTTCACCTCTGTCGTTTGCTTCTCCAATACCAAACTTCCCAATAACGCCATTCCATGGTTCCCAGTCGATACCAACTTTCGCGTTGAAATCACCAATTAATGATAAGGATGTCTTGGGAAGGTGTTTTATTTATTTCCAATTGCAGTTGGTCATAAAAGTCTTCAATATCTTCGTCTGGGTATGACGTTGTAGGTGCATACACCTGCATAATGGTAGCTGTTCCTATTTGAGTGCGAAGCCTTGCTGTAATTAGCCTTTCTGAAATAGGATTGTAGCCGAGGAGTGATCTCTGGGCATTCTTGATGAGAATTAAGGCAACCCCTGCTCTGTGAGTTGATCCACTACCGGCGCTCAATATTTGGTAACCATCTTGTGTGAAATCTCCTGATTCTATCCAATGGGTTTCTGATATACCCATTATCTCCCACTTGTAGTTCTCCAATTGGTGAATAAGTAATTCTAAGTTGCCAGGCTGGTGAAGGGTCCTGACATTCCATGTCCCGATACCAATCTTTTTCTTGGCATGTAAAAGTGCCCTTCTATCATCAGGGTTATTTAATAGCAGCATCCCGTCTAATTGGGTTTCGGAGTGGTGTTCGCCCTGCTGTAGGAGGACCATCACTCTTTCCGATTGGCTTTAGGGGTGGTGCATCATCATGCACTGGATGGTGATCCAGGCCCTGAGTTAGTCGGTGCGAATGTAAATCCGGGGCTTTAACCCGGGTGCTGTTTGTTGTACTCATCATAGTGGTTAAGTTCCAGTGGTCTAAACCAAGGTAGGACGAAGGACCAGTTCTCTCCCTACAGGTCACTAACTGGTGACTTTATTAGATTTATTTCTCCTCCTAACTGTAGACAAACCTGGAGATAAGGCTCGATGATCTTGAAGATGATGTCATACAGTAAGCAAAATCTGCAACCCTCCAGACTGCTCCAACAGCCTTTCAGATCACAGACTATTGCCCCAGCTCTTTATGTCAGAACAAAATTGGCATGATATCTCATGCATATTCGGAAATCCTGTGTGTTGATTGGCAATGTTTTTCAATGTAAAGTGCTCTATGTCAGAACAATAGCTGAAGTCTTAAGTCCGATTCAGACTCCAAATCGCAGCCGAGCCAGGTTTTTACAGTGCTCTATGTCAGAACAATAGCTGAAGTCTTAAGTCCGATTCAGACTCCAAATCGCAGCTGAGCCAGGTTTTTACAAGCTCGGGGGTGGAAATTTCATCAGCGATGAGAGTTGAAATTTGTTCCACTTCTTCGCATCGTGCTGCAATATTGCAGCCATGCAGAATGACCATAAAAGGAGATGCAGACTTAGCGATGTCGCGATATATTGTTGCAGTTAATTTTGTTGTGCAATGCTGCTATGTTTTAAAAGCATGCATTGCTTCGCAGAACTTTACTCCTTCTTTGGAACAGGGTGAAAAGCCAACATTTTGAATGAATTTTGCTTTGGGCTCTGTGCATAACTAATGTAATAATAGCAGATTATAAGGACATGAACTTTTCTTACCAGCTCCTGATTGCTGATTATCTTCTCTAATATCAAACACTGGTATGCATTTAATCCAATTTGATCAAAACATATCAACAAGGGATTAATTTGTATAGAGCTTCATTTTTATGCCTCCACAGCGAGGCATACTGTTTTTGCAATGTCCGTGCTTCCGTGCTTCCGTGCTTCCGTCCGGAAGCTATATCTCGGGCATGCATGGGCGGATTGACTTTTCAGGATAGGTGGGTCATGGTCAAAAACTCTGGCTACTTTTTTTTGGGTGAGGTTCAAGGTCATATACTGAGGTTAAAGGTCATTTGAGGTCAGGGGGCACATTTTCCTTATTTACCTCTTTTCTCAGAGACTAGGGGTCGCACGTTCCTCAAACTTGGTGGGTGGGTGCATCTTGACCCCAGGCAGAACAAGTTTGTATTGGTTAGTGGGTCAAGGTCACCTGAGGTCACCCAGGGTCATCTGAGGTCAAATGAGCAAAAACTGTTGTATGGCCATGATACTTGGTACATACAATCAACATTTAGAGCCAAATTTTTGGAAGGTCATTTTGGGGTCACCCAGGGTCATCTGAGGTCAAATTAGTAAAAACTGTCGTATGGGCATGAAACTTGGTGGGTACAGTCAACATTTAGAGCAAAATTTTTGAAGGTCATTTTGAGGTCATCCAGGGGTCATCTGAGGTTAAATGAGTAAAAACTGTCATACGTCCATGAAACTTGGTGGGTACAGTCAACATTTAGAGCCAAATATTTGGAAGGTCATTTTGGGGTCATCCAGGGTCACCCAGAGATCATCTGAGGTCAAATTGATACAAACTGCTTTGTATCAACTTTTGAGTGCCACATCGCTCCCTTTGGTGGAGGCATCACGGTCGACGCTGTGCGTCGAGAACCGCGGTCCATCTAGTTTTCATAATGCTTTATTGCTATAAACTTAAGATTGAACATTGAACTTCAAATTTATATTGTCTAGCGGTCACCCATCCTTTGGGTTCACAGTCTCTCGCGGTCATCACCTATTGTGGTTGGATATTTTGGGTGTGTGAAGTGATTTGTTAAAAGGGCATTTCGTGATCCGCGGCATTATCCCCCCACTTTTCTCAAAAAAAGTTGAGATTTGTATATCGCTGGAAACCTCTGGCTACATAATGTTTATGTACAAAAAAATTCTTACAGATTAATTCGTTCAGCAAAGATATGAAATTTGAATTTCATTCTGGTATACCAGAATGAAATTACAACACATTGTCTATGGAGCAGTGTAATACACATAATCATGCATAACTCGCAAACGCATAAAATCGGAATCAACTGACATTTTGGGAATAAGCCTTTTTCATGGATATCTGCTGAAAAATGCCATAAAAAGAGGATGCTATAGGATCATGAAATACTCCTTTAATTGAGATTTCTCTTTATTATATCCAAATGTGCCCCTCCATTCCTTATTGAATTAGTGGTTGTGCAATAATTACAATATAATGCAAGTGTAGGGTAGAGTCCAAAGTTTTCCGTTAACGGAAAACAGAAGAAAATCACGGAATCGGAAATACAACACGGAAAATTACATTTTTGTATGATGTGACAAAAATTGTTAAAAGATAAGAGAAATAAATGTTAAAAACAATCATGAGCTGTGTATGTCACTTTTTATGATAAAAACACTCTTTAATAATACCGAAATAAAGGTATATTACCAAGGCATGAACCCCCTATATCCCTCCAAACGTCGTAATAGTCGGCCTATTATCGTGAGAATATTCCAATCAGAATATATTGATCGCAATATTGAACACTTTATTGTGACATTAATATCATTGTTTATACATTGTAAGCGTTATTCATGACACAGATTTACAAATTTTACAACACGGATTACAACACGGAAAACGGATTTTAGAAAACGGTAAACTTCGGACTCTAGTGTAGGGATTCGGAAATGTTGCTTATTTCCTTAGTGCTTTCCTAAATTCCTATTGGGAATTCCATATTGATCCTTTTTAGATTGCTTTTATATTTAAAAGATGGCCCATGAATGTGTCCCAAATGCCCCCTTTTGTAATGCCATACACTTGTTTGCCCCTCTCCAATTTACCCCTCCCCCGGACTTGTAATTATTGCACAACCCCATGAAATGTAGCCCTAACTTTTCCTTATTGTAAAATGCTTATTGTAAAATGATCTTAAATGTTATTAAAACGTTTTATACTTCATATAACTTGACATTTAAAATTTTTGTGGACAGAATAAAGGAAAAAAAAATAAGTAGGAAACAAAAATAGAGAGAGAAAAGAGAGAGAGAGAGAGAGAAAGTGAGTGAGCTTAGTAGGAAAATTAATTGTAACTTTATATCAGGTAACACATCCCTTTTAATATGATCCTGTTCAATCATGTCCTACCCTGCTTGTAGCAGATATAATCTATTTACATTTTAAGCCGAGCCAACAGGTTTGAATCAGATTGCAAAGAATAACCACCATGTATCAGTTGCATGTTTGTTACCTAATGGTCAATTTCCACCTCTAGTGAATCTGTTAAAATCTACAGCTCTATAGTCTGTGTTTACAGGCTTGAATTTCATGATTAGTTAGGATGGGGATGAGGCCAGAGAAAAAGGACTGTTTGTTTGTTCCTAGCCAATAACACCCGACCAAGAATTGCAGAAGGGGGCTGTAGAAATGCTAGTCGTCCCCCTGAATTTTTCTTGAGATTGTCTGTCTTGCTTTGATTTCTTAATCAATCTGCCTAATAAATCGAAGACAAAAATAAAAAACAAATTCATATTTCATCTTCGTCTCAACTCTGGCATAGTCTCTGATTGGTTAGCATAGCGTAACTAGGGAATACATTGCCCTAGTTACGCGATCACAGGCCATGGGGAGTAGCATTGGTAGGAACAGCAGACATGAACTAGTTTCTTTTTTTCTTTTCTGTCTTTGATTATAATAGGTTTCCCCCATCGGTAAAGGGGATTCTCAAATGTGCAGTTGAAGAATCATTGAATTTATATTGCTTGTGATAACATTTAATCTTTGCATGTAATGTATCGACCAATACAAATTTAGCATTAATTCTAATTAATTAGTTGATAGTTCATTAATTACAAGCATCATAGAAGCATCGACGATTAATCCTAAGATCAAACAATTTTAACTGCGGTACTTGAGCATTTTTTGTCACAGACTGAACATAACCAGTCTTTGTGGTGCGACACTGCCCTATAGTCTTTGACAAAGACTAAACCAGAGTTGTCTTGTGTTGCGATACTGCCCCAGTCTTTGACAAAGACTAAACCAGAGTTGTCTTGTGTTGCGATACTGCCCCAGTCTTTGACAAAGACTAAACCAGAGTTGTCTTGTGTTGCGATACTGCCCCAGTCTTTGACAAAGACTAAACCAGAGTTGTCTTGTGTTGCGATACTGCCCCAGTCTTTGACAAAGACTATAAACCAGAGTTGTCTTGTGTTGCATTACTGCCAATAAAATGGTAACAATCTGCTCCCCTATCACGACTACTGAAACTCAACCTCACCAAAGACTTTGCCCTAAGGGGATGAGCATAACAGTTGCCGTGGCAACAGATAAAATGTGAAGTGGATATGCCATGGAGGAAATAACAACCTGACTATGTATTTTATTTTGCTTGCGATTTTGTGCAGTCGTATCCACGTAAACTTTATAACCCGAAGGGGAGATCATATAATGAGGATTTGTTGCTTTTGTTTTCTATGTAATTGTGTGGATATGTTACAATGGTTCAGTCTAGGTGACACTTATGTGTTCAACATATGGGAAAACATTCTTGTTATGCAAGTAACAGGAAGGCTTGTTATTGCATTAACTTTTGCATGTTAAATTGGTTTAATTTATGGATTTCTTATGTATATTGGTACCTTAAGTCCAACCTCCAATATCTGAACCTCCTTTATATGAATCTCTCTGCAGTGATCTGGTGATTTTTATAAGAAAGCATGTTTTTGACACCTTATATTCATGCTTTGAAGCATTTAAAAGGAAACCTCTATGTTGTATACCATCAGCTGGGTGCAAGAAGGTCATAAGTCCACTTATGCCCTTCTTGCACTCAGCTGATTACATCACTCAAATGCCATGTTTCAGTGGCATTACCCCATATAGAACTAGCCCCGTTCCACAAACCGCGACGCGACGCCTCTCGAACAGCGAGCGAAGCGAGCACCGAGCATAGCGACCTATTGATGGAATACTAGTATCTTGGATCATCATCATAGGTATAAGAGTACAGCACAGAGGCTGTGCTAACCCCATCTTTTGTTCCAAATTTAGCACTTTAGACATTCAATTACACATATGTGACATGATCAAGGGGAATGAGTCACATGGCGGTAATTTTCAATTTTCTGGCAGTTTATAAATGCTACATTTTGATGCAAACCCCATCAAAATCGAACATCTGGGTACTGAGTTATGAGCAATTTATCAATGGCTGAAAACAATATAAAACAAAAGAATTTGAACACTGTTTTTGCCAATATCTCAAAAACAATATTAGCGACATCCGACTCATTCCCCTTGATCATGTCACATATACTTATCAGGAGTTTCACTTATCCCTGCTTGTCCTATCATGGCTGGATAAAAGAAGTTTAACTGGTTAATAATATTGAATAATAAAACAAATTTTTAAATAATTCAAAGAAATAATTTAAAGAATTTAAATTCCAGCCAAACTATTCAACCTTATTTGTTTAATTCACAACATTAACTTCATAGATGATAAGTACCGTATGTGTTTATGTGTGCGTGTGAATATGTGTATGTGTTTGCGGTTATCGTTCTTTCGTTGTGCGAGTAATATGTTGTGAATTTGTGCCAATAACGTGTAATATCATGAGTTGCACAGTTGCAATTCTGAGTTTCACACCAAAATTGTAAGGAATAGAAAGCTGACACATTTTCCTGTAAAATGAGGGGTCAATCATGTCTATATTAGTGAAATTCTAAATGAAATTATGTTGCCAGACTTGGCTTAAAGTTGTGTTCAGGTAAATATGCATAGTCTGCAATGTTAGACTATATTTTTTACACAGAGGGGCAGTTTTTCCAGTCATTTTATAAAAAAGATATCATAGTTCATGAAAAGGAGCACTTGGTTTTTGGAATATGTGTATCAAGGAATTCAAAACAACATTTACTTTTCTTAATCATAGATGGGAAGGAGTTCACCGGACTGTGGTCACACTTTTTTTATCACAAGGGTGCCTGACCAATGCCCATTTCATGATCATTACTCTCTAAATGTAAAAGAGTGAATAACAGCTCAAAAGGAGTGGTTTTTCCACTCCTTCTTGGAGCCGTTAGACTATGCCATAGTCTATTTTTGATGTTAATCATGATGAAAGCATTCAGTTGAACTCGAAATTATACTGATATTAATTACATCAAAATACTAGTATAAAATTGTTATGAAAAAGTTTATATAATTATATTAGTGACAGTAAAAGTAAAGTGTACGTAGGCTTATATTATTGAATGCAACATATCGTAATGTCATAATTGTATTGGCACTTCAATACTGAACAATTCTGATTTTAGAATCTGCCAGTTTATTAATCGCGAAATTCCAGGTTAAAAATAGACTATGGACTTTCAATTTTAAACGGGATTTTGAACAGACAAAGTCCCTAACACTCACACTGTCAATCATACTTGTTTATCAATCAAATTTAACCGCAAGCAAATACAAGACTTGTTCATGCACTTATTGACGCGTTCATGCAATTACACAACACAAAGGCGGGGTAGGCCACATACTTGTGTACCATGTAGTTATTAATGGTAATGACAGCTACCCGGAGGATTTAAACCATAACGAGATCGGGCGACCAATCACAAGCCAGATCCATTTAAAGATGCATTACATCATGGCCAATTTTAGTAGGCCAGATTTCGACAATCTCATCCATAGAAGCTCATAGACAGCCGTGTTAAGCATCTCTGACTGCAATCCAAAGTCAGTAGTCCACTTGGGAAGCTAACAAACAGAGGGAGTAGGGTGACTGAAAAGAACAGACGTGAAAATCTATCAATTGTGCACACATTAATTAAATCAGAGTTTTAAGCTTATATACAATATCCAGAGTATGCACAATGGGCAAGTGGACTACAGGGTAGTCTATGGAGCCGTATGAGTGACCACTACTTTTAGAGTGAAATTCACTCCCCAAAAAGAGTGAGTAAATTCACTCTTAAAAAAGAGTGAATATTAAAATCACTCAAAAAGAGTGAGAATGAATAATCACAGTTTTCTGTGGCACACATCGATTAAATCCGGCTTGTTGATTGGCTACAAATCACTCTGCTAAGAGTCGAGCGGTAATTTGCGATCACCCTGTGAGGAATGAATCTGGATTGACCGAGTAGAGGATTTTTTCACTCAAATAGAGTGAAAATGAAATACTCCAAGTATAGTGAATTTTCACTCTTTTACATTTAGAGAGTATCTATCCGAGTCAATACTGTATGGCATGATTACATAAAAGTGAATGTTGTATTGTGTCACCTCAGCTCGTGTGTCTTATGCACGCATATATATATATGAACTTATGGTAATCCTTTTGTTTTCATCTACAGATCCCCTCACCAAAAGACATAAGAAAGGCAGCTTCTTACGAGGCAGACATAGAAATAACAGTTTCTTAGATAGTCTTAAAGACTTAGCCAAAGACGGCAAAGGTGAGAGTGTAAGCAACAACATTTTAAAGAAATACATAAAAAGTAGATTTGCTGTTCATGTCATGTTTTGTAATCAAGTGATGGCTGAGATAAGCTTATGCATTGATATAAGGCCTTGGCTTTCTTAGAAATTACCAGAAGGCTTTTGAATTGACCTCAGAGGTATAAGTGAATGACTTGAATATATGCTATAGAATTTGAAAATTATCTGATGAACGATAAGTTTCACTGTCTGTAATATTAAGTTAATTATTATGTACCATAGACGTGTGTTTATCATGTTTATCAGGCTTAGGTTCGATATTAAACATGGCATTTCAAATGCTGGGAGTTGGATTGAATGTTAAATTTGCGAAATGATTTGCATTTTTCCTCCCGGCTGGCATGGGGGTGGGGGACTTGTGCCACCTGTATGCTGTGACGTATCAGTATTCGGTCAGTGAACTTGTCAGAAGACAAAGTTGACACTTGTGCATCATTTTGCCACACCACAGAATGTGCAGTGGTGTGTACATATGAACCAGGGAAAATGTTTAGATGAATTGTTTAATCTTGACGCAATTTTGCAGATTTTGCACACTTTTTCAAGAGAAATTTTTGTCCTGGCCAAAAGGAGACCTTTACCTTCTTTACAATTGTTTTGAAGCCAATATTTTAGACAAATTTTACAAAAAGTTAATGATTTGGACTATATTTATATAAAATGTCAACCTTTTTGGCCTAATTTTGATATATTTTGATAATTTTACAGAGAGAAAGCCCTTGTGCTGATTTATGCATGCACCCCAGTATCCCTGGCTACAGGCATGGTGCACCCTTTAAAATCCTGTATCCACTCCAGGATCAACAGGCCCAAACACTAAACACTTTTCCCCCTTTCAATTATTTGTAGGTCACTCTTATAGTTGGCTCACTTTACAATTTGTACTTGTTTCAGAATCTGGTAATCCTCTAGTGTTTGGAATTCCATTGGAAAAGTGCATTAGTAACGATGCTGCTCTGAAGCGGTATCGCTCCACAAGGAGGAAGGAAAGAAGGGAGAGTCTGGACCTCGCCCAATCACCTCTACTTATGAGACAGTCAGGGAAACCAACAAAGGTAAGTGCATTGATTACAGAGAATGCAAATGAAATGGAGCCAATGAACAACAAGAACCATATTGCCAGGGTGCATGACTGGCTCTACACGCTCTATTAAGTATAGGGTTACTACCAGATTCCTATTGCTCCCAGCTACTTCATTGGTACTCTACAGTACCTGTTTGGGTACTCTACAGTACCTG
The DNA here is from genome assembly GCF_039555335.1 of Amphiura filiformis. NCBI lineage: Eukaryota > Metazoa > Echinodermata > Ophiuroidea > Amphilepidida > Amphiuridae > Amphiura > Amphiura filiformis. Next base: position 1,150,713 of record NC_092636.1, read on the forward strand.
TTTGGGTACTTCAGAGTACACATGTCTGAATCACAAATAAAGTACATACACATAGTACTCTAAGAGTAGCAACAAAATAGCTAGCTGTTCAGCAGCGTACCTCTGTGGTCAATAGCAATAGGAATCTGATAGTGTACTATCAATTCTTTCGAACCCACCTTTGTAGCTTTTTGCTACAAACTTCTCAGCCCTAGAAAAATACAATATTTATCTTATCTGGTTATGACTTTCATAATCTATCTTACATGATGCTCAATATACTGCAAAGATATGTCTGTTTTTTAACCCTTTTATCCATGTGTGTGGCTCCAATTGTAATTATGCTAAAACAAATCACAACATAAGTTTGGTCTATTTTTTTTTGTAGCATGTCTAGATAAAATAAATTGTCAGAAAGTGAATTTGTTGATCCATTACTATAGTTTGATCAGCTTGTAATCGGTGGGCCTTATAACATCGCGGATTAATATTAATGTATTTTATTTGGAGAATTGTCTTGTGACATCTCACCAGAACTAGTTATTATTTGAAGTCCTGTACTTTGTCTACTTTTTTTTGTTTGTTTACATGCAAAATATTGACCTGGCAGATCAACTATATCCATCTAAACGTGGGTCTACTTTTCGGCGTAGTGGTAAAAGCCTAATAATTCCTGCCGATTACTAGCTGATCAAAGTATATAGAGCCACCACATGTAGGCTTGTAGATATTTGAACTTATTGTTTTGAAGTGCTGGAACAATTCCCTGAGTGGACTGATGACTACATGTTATCCATAAAAATGTTTATGGATCAGACAATGCAGATACACATCTAGAATGTGATGGATGGAAAGTTGGCTAAATATCACTTGTTTCAGTAGCATGTTCCTATGATGTGCAAAAAATGGGCTATTGCAGTTGAAATCCGTACGCCCCTATGGAAGACATGACCTTAATCTTCCCACACAGGGAGTGGAGATTTCAAATGTAGTCAGCCAATCAGAACCTTACTTCCATATTTCCGCTGTGTACACTCACCAAGAGGAAGAGAGTGCCGTTCTTCTTTAGAAGCCAATGCAATCACTCTATGATATTAGCCATTATAAAGGTATCAGCTCCTTACATAAAATAACATTGTTACGGAAAAAATCCCACACAACCCAGCTTAACTCAAAACGTTTCAAATTATTCACAAAAGGTTAGAAAATGTTGCCAGAAAACGCTTGAATGTTGGGTTATATAAACGTGTATGTAAAGGGTATTAAATGTTTTAATAACATTCAAAAACATTTTTGAAATCATTTTTCAAAACTTACTGCAAAATATTCTAACATAACATTATGTGGCGTAGTCCAAACAATGCTTGCGGAAAAAATATTTAACAATAGCATTTTTACAACATTTCAAAATTGTTGTTGCAATGTATTTTCATACATTTTAAAAATGTTTTCACGACCTTCATATAACCCAACATTTAATGTTATTAAAACATTTTTCAAAAACCAAAATGTAACCGCTCAAAGCATTTTAAACATTCAGATGCTGGGAAGGCAGGTAGCCTTTGGATATGATCGCATTTTGTTTTCCACATGGCCTCTGCCCAGTGTGAAGTTGACCATCCACTGTGTTAAATTAACCCAGATCCTCATGGCACATGGAGATCAATATCATGTAGACGCTCATATTTGTGTAAATGCTACTCTCAAGCATGCCCTGCAATATGTGTAATTCAATTTGGATCTACTTTCAAACTTGTTCCTAGTGGACAAAAATGCTAACCACAAGAAGTTTCACTTGAAATTTAGAAGCTTCCAGATTGACGGACTTGACTGTGAAATTCTCTTATCACATATAGATTACACTGACATTTCTGGTATCTAATTGACCACTGACATTTTACTTGAAGTGAAACAATTCCACATCCACCTATACTTGGAATTTGTGTGCCTATGCATAGATTATTGATATTTCTTAATCCTGACATTTTACTTGAAGGAAGAAATTTGCATCCATAGTCTATACATTTTGGCCCCCATCTATATTTGGCTCCCCACACATGTGTGGGGCTTATGTTATCACCCAGATGGTTGTTTGCCTGGTTGTTTGGCTTTCCGTGTGGGTGGAAGCAAATTCATTAAACCTCTGTGCAGCTCTAATGCAATAACCAATTAACTTCAAACATGGTATGGTTATAGGGTATGATGGCCTGATGTGCTGTATAGTTTTGTGTTAAGTTATTTGCATATTTATGAATATTAATGAGCTTATTGGCATATTTGTCCAAATATTTAACAAACCTTTGTAGATATTTGAACTTATTGTTTTGAAGTGCTGGAAAAATTCCCTGAGTGGACTGATGACTACATGTTATCCATAAAAATGTTTATGGATCAGACAATGCAGATACACATCTATAATGTGATGGAAAGTTGGCTAAATATCACTTGTTTCAGTAGCATGTTCCTATGATGTGCAAAAAATGGGCTATTGCAGTTGAAATCCGTACGCCCCTATGGAAGACATGACCTTAATCTTCCCACACAGGGAGTGGAGATTTCAAATGTAGTCAGCCAATCAGAACCTTACTTCCATATTTTCGCTGTGTACACTCACCAAGAGGAAGAGAGTGTCATTCTTCTGTAGAAGCCAATGCAATCACTCTATGATATTAGCCATTATAAAGGTATCATCTCCTTACATAAAATAACATTGTTACGGAAAAAAAACCCCACACAACCCAGCGAACTCAAAACGTTTCGAAATTATTCACAAAAGGTTAGAAAATGTTGCCAGAAAACGTTTGAATGTTGGGTTATATAAACGGTATATAAAGGGTATTAAATGTTTTTAATAACATTCAAAAACATTTTTTTGAAATCATTTTTTCAAAACTTACTGCAAAATATTCTAACATAACATTATGTGGCAAACAATGCTTGCAAAAAATATTTAACAATAGCATTTTTACAACATTTCAAAATTGTTGTTGCAATGTATTTTCATACATTTTAAAAATGTTTTCACGACCTTCATATAACCCGACATTTAATGTTATTAAAACATTTTTTCAAAAACCAAAAATGTAACCATTCAAAGCATTTTAAAACATTTGTGATGCTGGGAAGGCAGGTAGCCTTTGGATATGATCGCATTTTGTTTTCCACATGGCCTCTTGCGTGTGTGAAGTTGACCATCCACTGTGTTAAATTAACCCAGATCCTCATGGAACATGGAGATCAATATCATGTAGACGCTAATATTTGTGTAAATGCTACTCTCAAGCATGCCCTGCAATATGTAATTCAATTTGGATCTACTTTCAAACTTGTTCCTAGCAGACAAAAATGCTAACCACAAGAAGTTTCACTTGAAATTTAGAAGCTTCCAGATTGACGGACTTGACTGTGAAATTCTCTTATCACATATAGATTACACTGACATTTCTGGTATCTAATTGACCACTGACATTTTACTTGAAGTGAAACAATTCCACATCCACCTATACTTGGAATTTGTGTGCCTATGCATAGATTATTGATATTTCTTAATCCTGACATTTTACTTGAAGGAAGAAATTTGCATCCATAGTCTATACATTTTGGCCCCCACGCATATTTGGCCCCACACATATGTGGGGCTTATGTTATCACCCAGATGGTTGTTTGCCTGGTTGTTTGGCTTTCTGTGTGGGTGGAAGCAAATTCATTAAACCTCTGTGCAGCTCTAATGCAATAACCAATTAACTTCAAACGTGGTATGGTTATAGGGTATGATGGCCTGATGTGCTGTTTAGTTTTGTGTTAAGTTATTTGCATATTTATGAATATTAATGAGCTTATTGGCATATTTTTCCAAATATTCAACAAACCTTTGTTATTTACGCACCTTTGCGTGGGGCCACCTTAATTGAGGGCCACCTTAATTATGAATCACATAATTATAGTTCCTATTATGCATGATATTGAAATTTACAGTTAACACCATAAACTAAAGCGATACCTGTAGATCATCCCCAAGAGACAAAGTCCCAGCCTCACCCATTAATTAGGGCTGATCGTTCCATAAGACAAAACTGGGACACACATACTGCATATTTACGGTCTGCTAAACAAAATAGCAGATACTGTACGGGAGGAAAGATCTAGGTATTATGTTTCTATTAGAAGAGAAAAATATATATTCAAAGGTCTCTAATTAGAAAATAATTAAATTGATTTATAATGTATTCTAATGATCTAGACATTTAAACAAATTAGTGGTAGTCATGAAGGTGGACAAAATAATCTCCTGAATAAGTTGTCATGAATAAAGTGACCTTTGCATTGCATATATATGTGCTATTTTTTTTATAGTTTTCTTTGTTTTAGAAAATGAGCTATACGATATGTGATTAAAACATATTATTTTTTTACAGTCAAGGCAATAATTATGTACTTTGTGTTTTATTAAAAACAGAAACATAGTAATATGTACACAGTGAATAGTTTTGTTTGTCTCTTTTACAATCATGACGAAATGTGTACAAAAACATAACCAAACTGCAAAAAAAGACAAAATTGGATCGCGATACGATAATGAAAATATCCACACAAAAAATGGAACATATGGGGAAAAAATTAATTTAACGGCCAACATGTTATGCTAAGTGTTAATTGGAGTTCACATAGTAATGCTCGTGGGTGTCTGAGACAGACTTTTTTTTTTGCCTAATGCTTATTTGCTCCAAATCTGAACGTATAGTAAGTGGGTTTTTTCTTTCATTTTGATCTACTTATTTTATATAATTTTATCATTTTCATGAGAAAGAATAAAATAGTCAAATTTGACAGAAATTGTATATTTCATAGCTTTTAAAAGTGACAAGCACACACTGGCACTCATAGCCTGAAGGCCATTGTTATAATTATGATGCAAATTTAAGGATTCCACCTTAAAATTATTCATATTTGATTGAGGGAAAAAATCATTTTCAATTTTGTGCGAGTCTGGATCACCTTCTCTTCTCTACTCTGATGCAGGTGATAGATTCTCAAATTACCAGGTCAACTGTTATTAATAAATGTTGGGAGAAATCCAAGGAGAAATCAAGTGGTTTCACTTTCATCAGGAGAGAGAGAAGGAGACATAGAGAGAAAGACAAACAGAGCAAGATCACCCACAAAACCATAACACTACAGTGGGGGAGGGGGGGGGGTCATTTGCATTCTTTTCACCTTATTTGTGGGAACCAAAATGTAAAGTGGGAACAGATGAAGACCTCACTTAACAATCAAACATTTTGATTAATATTTTTGTAAACAATGGCTTCAAACAACTGCTGTATTTAGATGTGATCAAGCTAAATGAGTTGCTAGTCGCTAATAATAATTTTGAGATGTAGCAAATAATAGCATTCCCCTTTTGTATTTTATTGATCTGAGCAAACGTAAAGACCATATATCTAGAAGCTATCTACTGAAGATAGCACATTGTTGTAAGCTTTCTACTGAAGATAGCACACAATGCGCTTTCTATATACAGTAGACCGGTATGTAATTATCTTGCCCCTGAATGATGATAAATAGCACAATTTTTTTTTTTTTTTTTTTCAAATAATCAAAATTTGTAATATAATAACACAAAAGTAATTATATTAATAATTTCATCAACAGATTAATGAGGAAAAAATGTAGGGGTGTAAACCCCTTGTAATAAAATTCCTCTTTATATTTCAGGCAGGCCCATAGCCAGGGGCTTGTGCCCCTTCCCCCTCATAAATCTGCGAAAGTTTTGATTTGTCTGCAAATAAAAATAGCAAAATTAGGTTAAAAATGTCAAAATTTTAGATAAATATACCCCAAATCATAAACTTTCTGTGAAATTTGTCTAAAATATAGACTCCAAAATTAATTGTAGAGGGGGTAAAGAAGAGTCCGAAGTTTACCGTTTTCTAAAATCCATTTTCTGTGTTGTAATCCGTGTTGTAAAATTTGTAAATCCGTGTCATGAATAAAGCATAAAATGTATAAACAATGATATTAATGTCATAATAAAGTGTTCAATATCGCGATCAATATGCTCTGATTGGAATATTCTCACGATAATAGACCGACTATTACGATGTTTGGAGGGATATAGGGGGTTCATGTCTTGGTAATATACCTTTATTTCGGTATTATTAAACAGTATTTTTATCATAAAAATTGACATACACAACTCATGATTGTTTTTAACATTTATTTCTCTTATCTTTTAACAATTTTTGTCACATCATACAAAAATGTAATTTTCCGTGTTTCCATAAAACGGAAAACTTCACTAGGGTAAAGGTCCACTTCATATGGCCGGAACGGAAATGTCTCTTGAAAAGGTCTACCCTTAGACAATCCTCACCCCACACATAAAAATGCTGGCTACGGGCCTGATTTTATGAAACAAGTTATCATGATCATGATGATTATCTAAATGAGATGGAAACTGAATTTTGATTTTGCACGACAAATTTTTGCTTGATCACATCGCACTATTTTTGATTTCTTAACCTAAGTGTCAGTGCACTCAGTAGGAATACATCATAGAGAATGATAAGTAGTAAAGGATGAGAGGGCTTAATGATCTCTGCCAGGATAATTGTAGAGAGGAAATTTGTATTTGCAGTGAGAGATCTGTACCTATCAAATTGCAGATTATTGGCTCATGATCTGTTCCTGTCTTCTATAAGAGGGTTGGTCAAGATCATCTGTTTGCTTTGTGTGAGCGATTCCAGGGAAGATAAAGTGAGTGCCTTCTTGTATCGATTTATGCTTTTGGTATCGAATATTAAAGGATTCTCATTGGGATGGGGGAAAGCTATGGCAGGGGGGAATTAAAAGGGGCTAAACGGATAAAGAAGTGAAATTTTATATTAGTATATTATGTAAACTAAATATCTATGTGATAAGACAGTTGCCTTGCCAGAGATCTATACTTTGAATTTGTATCTATGTGATTATCCGTATAACTAAATCTGGTTTCACTGTTGTAAGAAAAGGAAAAATACTTGCACATTCTTAAAGGGATGTGATTTTAATATCTTCTGTTTAGGGTATAGTTCAATAGATATCCATGAAAAAAGCTCATTTCCAAAATTGCAGTACCCCATGATGTCAATATACTTTTGGTATCAGTGCAGGTGATAAACCCCCCTCTCATTGAAGGAGTTAAGCTCACCCATTAATTATATCAGTAATGACATGTTAATACTCTGCGTGCTAGCCATGCGCTTCAATGGAAAAAGTTCAAGTTTTGAAATATTTTCTCAAAATATCAAGAGCTATCTTAAGAACTACTGAATCAATACTAGGCTTGTTTGTACTCATTTTAATGCATTTTTCATGCTGTTTCCAAATATGGTCATGAAAATTTACATTTCTGAAATTTTTGAATTAAAAAAAATAATTTGAAACTTGTCATCTGCAGTTGACACCCGCGTGAAGAGAGTTAATGTAATTACCTGTAGAAGGCGTATACTACTTGACAGTATACTTGCTTCAGGACACAAGGGCACATTTTCACACAGACACAGTGACCCACATATGGATGTAGATGGTTCCCCCTGTCAAGTAATCAACCTTCCCCTACCCAAGGGTATGTCAGTTACATGAATCAAAATATTTACCAATAATTTACCTGCAGTTTTATGTAATATAAGTAATAACACATTTTATAACCAAATCAAGTTCATACTTGTTCTCACATTTATCTCATGAAGCAGGTAGAATTTGTGATTAGGAAATGTTCACAAGATACTTCATGCAAGATGTAATTAATCTCCAAACGAATCTGTAAGCAAACATATATTCCTACCTGAATTCCATCACTAATTTTCATCATAGGATACAGTGTTTATGCAGAGGACACAAATTTACACAAATTTGAGACTGAAGATCAATTTAAGAAAATGCAAAAATAAGAAGAGAGAAAATTTTGCCTCGAAAGCGTTTTATTCTATACAGGTGTTTACACATTTCCAAAGACGTTGTCGTCATTATCAGGATATTGCAATGTTGCGAAAACATTATCAGCGACGGAATATGGGTTCAAGGTTATACAAGATTTGTGCCAATGTTGGGTAGTAAGGCGGAAACAGCACCTCCCACTGTATGTAATCATCTCTTTGATTTGGCTCTTCCAGTTAAAACCCATATACCCCTATGGTAGACATGACTTTAATCTTCCACACAGGGAGTGTGAATTCCAAATGGGGTTACCTGAATGGGTGACTCCATTTGAAATCTACACCCCCTGGGTGGGAGATTAAGGTCATGTCTTCCATAGGGGGGGGGGGTGTGGATTATAACTGGAATAGCCCCTTGTAACTTGTTTGCTAACGTCGTTATACAATTATCTAATTGTAAAGGGTGAATTTAATTAGTCTGTATAAGTGCAAAACCTGTTTTTAGCTCTAAGAATAATTGCTATAGATGAGTGCTCTAGGAGGTGCGGTGACCTTCACATGTATGGTAAGTCAAAAGGAGGCATCATTTAATACGTAGCAAGCATTGTACTTTCTTTTGCTGTAGTTTGTTGCCCATTTTATGACCTTTTATGTGAGGAAGACTGTAATTAACACAGAAATCTCTGCAATAAACGGCCGTCTGCTTCCTCCTCCTCTTCGTCTTCTTGCTATTTTTCCTCTTGTTTTGTAAGCAGTCACGTTAAGATAAGGCAAGGCAGTATGTGGTGATTTGATGAAGATATAATTGGTGAAATAGAATTATGCTGATGGAGAGGATAAGAAATTTAAAAAAATATAGAATTTGGAAATATTTGTTAAGCATAGTGGGAAATAAAAGCAGAATGGGGAGCGGGGAGTGGAATAGAATAGGAATGTGGAAAATTGTGTAGAGGGTGCTATACTAAACTGTTATATTAAGATTAAATGCATTCCATTTCATTACATTTGATCATTCTTTGATTAAAATCTACAAATTGAGAATTGTGTTTTTCTTAAAATTGTTAAATTTTATCCCACAAAATGCTGAACTATGCTGGGCACGATTTTACGTGGTTAGTTGCATTATTCATGTAGAAAAATTAGTTACATTATTCATGTAAGCTATCTTCAGTATATAGCTTACAAGAATGTGCTGTCTTCAGTAGATAGTCTTCAGAAAACAGCTTACAAAAAATGTGCTGTCTTCAGAAAAACAGCTTACAAAAATGTGCTATCTTCAGTAGACAGCTTTCAACAATGTGCTATCTTCAGTAGATAGCTTACAAGAATGTGCTATCTTTAGTAGATAGCTTACAACAAATTATGTGCTGTCTTCAGTAGACAGCTTACAACAATGTGCTATCTTCAGTAGACAGCTTTCAACAATGTGCTATCTTCAGTAGATAGCTTACAACAATGTGCTATCTTTAGTAGATAGCTTACAACAATGTGCTATCATCAGTAGATAGCTTACAACAATGTGCTATCTTTAGTAGATAGCTTTCAACATGTGCTGTCTTCAGTAGACAGCTTACAACAATGTGCTATCTTCAGTAGATAGCTTACAACAATGTGCTATCTTTAGTAGATAGCTTTATAACAATGTGCTATCATCAGTAGATAGCTTATAAGAATGTGCTATCTTTAGTAGATAGCTTACAACAATGTGCTATCTTCAGTAGATAGCTTACAACAATGTGCTATCTTCAGTAGACAGCTTGTAAAACATTTCCCTTTTATATTTCAGGAAACAAAGTTATCATGATTGTATTTTAAAATAGGTGCCAAAGTCCATCTAAAAGCATTATTGCTGAATTGACTAGTTTATAATGACCTTGTTGCACATTGTGTCTCATACATCAAATTCACAATTGCTGGCATCAGCACCTGTTTCCTGTCACATATAAAAAGAAGTAAGTCATAAATAAATACTTATGTCAGATGCATCCTCTATTGTTGTAAATAGATTGAAAAGATACAGATGACCTTCAAATCGCATTACACTGGTCTAACTGAAAAAAGTGCATTTCGGCTATTGTTACTTCCAATTTGTTACTTTTATTTGAGCCATATCGATCCAATATTGTTTGTCCTTTCCGAAGCGCTTCTTTGCAAAATCCTTGTAACTTGATCGGCCGGAGTAGAATTTTCATTTCAATGATAGTGGTTTGCTTTCAATTTTCCATTCTTTTTCCATCCATCCACCTCTGACATTTCCATTTTCTCTTGCCTGGTTGTTGACAGGACTATACATGTTTATTTTCATAAAGTAATTGTGTGAAAAGTGCTGAATTTGTTATATTTGCGTGGAAAATTGATGGATTTGCAATTGAAGAATCATTTACATTATGGGTACAGATATGCCTAGTATTGGGGTTGCGGTTCTTGAGATGATTTGAGGACAGAAGCATCTTATGGTGCATAGTCAATTGGCTTATCATGTGCTTTGTGATAGATGAATATAATCATGATAATGTGCAAAGCTTTTTGCCTTGATTTTGTCAGAATAGTTTTTACATGAAATTAAATTTCACAGGTCAAAAATGATTTTAATTCTGTATATAGCATGTCTAAACAGGAGCAAGACAATCACTGGTATCAGTGACATCTAAATCAAAATTAAATTGCAAATGAAACTTACAATTGCAATTTGTCGTAGAAGTGATGATAACAGGATTAACTATCATAGCAATACGTCGTAGATGTGATGTAGTTAATCGGATTAACTACCATAGCAATGGATGAATACAATTTTTGACTATATCGCCCCACACTACACTGTTCACACGGTACCGATGCATTGAACCATAGATGTCAAAGAAATGCTAATCACTCGCACCTTTCAGATTAGTATCATTGAAAAGAGCGGTATTGTCTTCAATCTATGATTGCAGACATACACAGGTGATGAGTGCAACCTGCTTGTAGTGCAGCGATATATTCAAAAATTGTTTTCATCCATTGCTATAGTAGTTCATCCGATTATGACATCACTTTTAGGGCGTAGGCCCCTATAAGTTAAAACAATTTTTGAATATATCGCACTGCACTAATGCGACACATCTGCACTGAACCATAAATGTCAAAGAACAGGGATAAAGAACTCCTGGCCCCAACTCAACACAAAAGTTGGCAACCATGAGAGTTACCAAATCTTTCAAAAACTCCCTTTGCAATGATTTTTCATCAAATTTACCCCCCTTTTTCATACAAAATCGAGGACAAAATTTGGCCAAAAACAACCTCTTTTTTGTGGTTTTCAATAACTAGAATTTCCAACACCCATTTTAAATGACTAGAATTTCAAACACCCTTTTTCAATGACACTAAATATTGCCAAAAATTACTAAATTTTCTCAAGTACCCCTTTTATCCAAATTTCGCGGACAGTGCAAATTAAATACCCCCTATTTTGCTGATTTTACAGTCAAATTTCGCGGACAGTCCAACTTAAATACCCTCTATTTTGCCAATTTCACGGTCCTTGCTACTGGTAAAAAAAGTACCCCTTTGCCGCGCTTTTTGGTAACTCTCATGGTTGCCAATTTTGGGTTGAGTTGGGGGGCCGGGAAAGAACTGGATCGTAATTCTATAGAATATTCACATACATTGTATCATGTTAATCACTCGCACCTGTAAGATAAGTATCTTTGAAAAGAGCGGTATTGTATTCAATCTATGATTGCAGATGAGTGCAACCTGCTTGTAGTGCGGGCGGTATATTCAAAAATTGTTTTAACTTATTGCTATGATAGTTAATCCTGTTACATCATCAATTCTACGGCCAATAATAATGCACAAGCAATTTATCAAATGTGATAAGATGCTTAAATTTAGATTATCCACCTTTTCTCTGTTCTACTCCTCCATCTTAAAACCATATGTTTCTTTCCACATTGTGTTTCCAGCTTTTATCTACCCTAAATGTTTATCTCTCTGAACATCATTCTGACATAAAGGGATTGTGCAAGAAAGCCAGTCTGCAATAGCTGCCATGTGTTATATTGTCAGTTTAGATATGTACAACTACAGTATAGAAAGCAGAAATTGTCAAATATTCATAGGGCAGCTATCACAGATATGGCCTTCTAGAACTAACGGCTTGATATCAATGTTGATTGCATTTGAAAAGTAATTCCAAGGTTTGCAGAAGAAAGAGGATAGAGCAAGAGATGGCAAATTTTATAAAAACAATTGTGAAATCTTTTGCTTAAGCTTGGCTTGTTTTTCAAAGTCAATGTACTGGCCTGTTTTGCCTTTAACTTTGCATTAAAAACTGTATAGTGGATATTTTAGCAGTATTAATTTATCGCAATTTTAAGTGAATATTCTGAACAATTTTGTAATTTCTTGTATTCGCTGTTTCAAACAGCTGCACATTAAAGCATATGGGCCAAAAATACTTTTGCAGACTTTTGAATTTGCTTTAGTCCCATGAGAACTACTTGCCGATTGACCAAAATGAATATTGTTTCCAATTTTGAACCAATCAATGAGGGTATTAATAAGATAATCTGCAAAGCAAGTTTGACCATAAATAGTTTAAAGCCTAGTCATAATTGGCAATTGAAATGAGCATTTCAAGTTATCAACCAATCAGAAATGCTGTTAGATGACCAGTAGTGTCCAGGGAGTTAAATTGTCTGTGAAAAGTGTGAAAATAAAATCTTGTGAAAATTTCCTGCTATACACTACCGTCAGTCTGGGAAATTAGAAGTACATCTCGTGATTTCATCATTGTGCTCAAAACATTTTTGAATTGCTGCTCAATTTCTTCAATTATTTGTAATTATTCATTTGATTCTCCAGACGTATCATGACAATATTTCCCTGTAGATATTGTTGTAAGTATCTAAACTGCACAGATACTGATAAGAAAGCTTTGAGGCCAAATAAGTTTGTTTCTGGTCAACCACACCCTTTAATAAAAATTTCACACCTTAGAAAAAAGGCTTTAAGTAGAACTTTGTTAGAACATAAATGGTTCTTAAGATGTCCTTCAATGGTTCTACAAAGAATTTAAAAGTGTCCTGGAAAGGCTAGAAAGAACCATTTTAGACCTCAAAAATGTTCTGGAAGGGCCAGAAAGGATCATTTTAGGATTCTTTTAATTTTCAAGAACCCTTTCCTCTTGAGGTTTCTACAGAATGGACATCCAAAAATGTGTTCTAATAGTGTACAGGTATACATTTTCCCTCCTTTTTTGCCCTTCTTCTTTTTTTAAAATTCTATAATTTGAATAAGTACCAAGCAAATTCATCAAAAAAAACAAACAAAAACAAAACACCAAGACAATTATTTATGATAAATACAATTCTTTATCAGAATCATGTATGATTTTACACACTTTTTGCCGCCAAATGATACCAAGATCTTGAACACTGTCTTAACCAATCAGGGGCTCTGTAAGAAAGGCTACACAAGTAGTGTCGGTGGGGTTAACGAATCATCAGAATCAAACAAGTAACTCATATTCTAGTGATTTGGAAACGAGATATTCCTACGTCACTTCAATCACAATCACAACTCATGGGATATCCTTTCTTCAAAATTTCATTTTATCCAAATCTATCCTGCAAGAACAACTGACATGCGAGTAATCTTTAGAGAAATATCACATATCTTTCCTTGTAAAGTGCTTCACACAAAGATGGATGTGTAGGTGTTAAGTTTTAGTTGTCATGGTTACGACTCGCACAGACAGGAGTAAGGGCCTGCACTTTTAGTCAGAATCTCTTTCAGTTAAAACATTGGAAAGTTCAAAAAGTAAAGAGGAAATATAAAAAAGTGTTTATTAGACACGGTTTGGAGCAGTTCAAGGAATTGTTGCAAAAAAGATTGTTAAAAAAAAAAATTGGATTGAGCCAGAAAAGTTATTAATTAAAAAGGTCCTTTTTCTAGTGGATATAAGGAATTGTCCCAGTTGTAATGTTTTAATGTATTGAGTGACTTTGCTTGCCTTTGTATATTTTGCTTTAAGCAAAGTTTTAAAAAGACACACACAAGAGATGAGTCAGGCTGTAATTTAGAGAGAAAATACAGCAGAAGGGGACAATAAAATAATGGCCAGACTCTTCTTCTTCTGTTTTATCAAATTCAAATAGAAAAATAGAAAAACAACCATACAACAAGAAACAAAAAAAATTCAACAAACAAGAGCACAATCGCACATCAAAACAAGGGCAAACAGAAACAAAACATGGACAAAACACAGCCACCTCAAAAGTACAGTAAATGAAACATGAACATAAAGTAAATAAAAAAAATATTTGTTGGTATTTATACAGCGCCTTTCACGTGTGCACATATACCAAAGCGCTTTTACATTTATTCCACTGTCGTTAGAATATGTCAGCTGCCATACAATGCCCAAGGCAAGCCCATACCTTTGGGTGGCGCTCAATGGATAATATTCATAACATCTCCCCATGTCACCCCTGGGTTGAGAGAGGCAAGTAAGTTAAAGTGCCTTGCCCAAGAGCACAACA